>NC_060269.1:103546397-103722873 GCF_021613505.1 Equus quagga | reverse complement strand
GTAAGAGGTGGTGGGACTCAGAACATATTCTAAAGATAGGGCCCACAGGACTAAAGTAAAAAGAAAAAAGAAATATTGAGGAATGAAGACTTACTCCTAAATTTTGGCCTCAGCAACTACATGAATGGTGGCACCATTTACGGAGATTGGTTAGAGAGGGAGAGGAGATGTGATGAGGAGGAAATTAAGAGTTCAATTTAACATATAAAGGTTCAGAAGCCTATTAGACATCCTAGTAAAGGCTGGATGTTGGGAAGGCCAAAGGAAAAGTTGAGGATGAACATATAATTTCAAAGTCATCAGCAGAGATATGGTATTAAAGCTACGGGACTGAATGAGATCATCTAGGAGAAAGTCTAGGAAAAGAAGAGACCAATAGCTAAACTCTGGCACTGCACATTTAGAGACTGGTAACAGGGGTAAAAGTCACCAGAGACTGAGGAAAGGCTGGCAGAGCTGTAGAAAGAAAACCCAGGGGGTGGGGGAGTGGTTCTGTGTATTCCAAAGAAGAAATGTATTTGACTATGTCATATTCAGCTGAGAGCTTAAGTAGGAAGATGACAGAAAATGGATCATTGGACTTGACAAGATGGAGGTCAATGGTGATGTCCATGTTTAGTGGAGTTTTAGTGGAAACAAAAGACTAATTGGGATGGGTTAAAGAGAGAACTGGAGATGAGAAAGTGAAGAAAGTAAGTAGAGACAATTCTTTCAAGGAGTTTTGTTTTAAAAGAGATCAGAAAAGTGCAACTGAAGAAAGACAACGGGTCAAGGGAGGATTTCCTTAACGGAAAATGATAGTAAGTTTGCGAGCTATGGGAATTTTTCAGGAGAGGAGAAACTGATTAAGGCAAGAGAGAGAGGGAGAATAACTACCAGACCAAAGACCCCGAGTCGGCAAGAGTTGATGAAATCCTGTGCCTAAGTGGAGAGGTTGGCCACATGCAATAACAGAGAGAATTCATTGACTCCAACATGAGGAAAGTCAAGGCGAGGGTTCATGTCCAGGTATGTCTTGGAAATTTGTTTGAGGAAACATAAGGTAGTTCTCTTCTGAGTAAAAAGGAGAGGAGACGGAATTTGAGGTTTTAAGAGAGTGAGTGTAAGGTAGTTATCACAGCAAATGAGAAAGTAAAATTTTATTTTATGATATAATGAAAGTGAGTTTCTCTTGGAACTTAATTTCCATTTGCAACATTGTTTGTATGGATAATTATTTCAAATAATGCCATTAACAATAAAGCCCACATTTCCAGGAAATATAACCCTAGTATTATTCAAATAAGTGGAATATTCCCTTCTCACACAACTAATAATACTACACTAATGAAATTTTGCTAACAATGTCCACCAAGTTGCTCATTACCTCCTATTAAGAAAGACACTTTTATATCGAATATCCTCTTTTTTTATTAAGAAACTAAAGCTGAAACCCTATTAAAACATATTTAGTTTCTGTTTTGGATAAAGAAAGTTCTGATTTTTTCAAGCAAGAAGCAATTCTTTCATAGAAAATAAGTTAGCAATGAAAGATCTCAATAAGGTGAAAAATAGCTTCTGTGTCTGAATATGGTGAAGAAAGAGAAAGAACAAGCCCTCTGGTGTCTTTTCTTGCCGTTGTATTTTCTGGAAAACACATTCAACATGAATGTTAAGGAAGAAAATACCTCCAGTAGATTTCCCTGAAAGTTTTAATAAAAGATTCAGATATACATATGAAGAGTTCAATTTATGCTTAAAAAGTTACTACTTTTTCATTATTATAATAGAACTTTGTCAATAAACAGAAAACAAAATAAATTCAACACAGAATATTTCATAAATAGACGTAGGTGTTCTGTGAAGAATTTCATATTCTAATCTCCTTTGTTTGGAAACTGTCATCCATAGCTCTAGTTTATTTGAGTCATTTCATACATATGTTAATGTCCTGTCCAGTTCCTACAACACTATGGAATTATTTCAACTGGGAAATGTCTACTCAACTCTCTAGATTACATGCATACTCAGAATGTGCAAAATCTAAATGAATCTACACATTCAGTTAGGACTTTCAGATGTCAACAGTTGCTGCTGCTCAGGTCTCCTGGGTAGTAAACCCTGAGACAGGGACTAGCCTGCAGGAAGTTTGCAAGGGAGAGCTCTGGATATTATCACCTGGAGGGGAGGGGAAGGAGGCAGGATTGGGTAGAGGGAGAGGCTGGGCTGCAATACCTTCTCAACAAAGGCCTCAGCTGAGACCACAGGAGCTCTGAAGCCAGGATGGCGCTTAGAATTTGCCTCCAGTTGGAGAGGAGTGAGGCCTTTGCACCCCCATAAGGACCAGACATTGGGTATAAGCTGTCCCTGGGAAAGGGGCATAATTTGATTAAGGTAGCTTTCTTTAGCGGAGGACCATTCGCAGCAGAGATCCATCACACAGCAGCACTCCCATCAAGTGAAGGAAAAGTCCTTCAGTCCTGAAGGGGGAGCAGGGGGCAGCACATTATACAAAACCAAAGATAATCTTATCTCTATTGTAAAACTGAGAAACTATTATTATAAAAGACAGTTTCAAGGGCTGCCTTTGAAAACACAGAGTCAAATTAGTTCTCCCTACAGCTACAATATGCTCTGTGGGAATGAGTGTGAGCAGAGGATTTCTTCAGACTGAATATGGGCCGACCTCAATGAGTACAGAGAGGTCCTGATTAGCTGATCAGAGCTGCGAACTCTAGTATGCACAAGATTCCCTATGATCATGTGAAAGAACTCAGATGGAATGTGACAGGTGCCACCTTTATCCTTGAGGACAGGCATTTAAATGTAAGCACAGGGCATTAACTACAACTTCGAAGGATGACCAAGGTAACACCTCTGCTAACCCCAGCAAGGGTCAATAACCTGGTTGTCCCGTCCCCCTAGGAACAGAGAATATTGAGGATTATCAGAGTAACACTCCCCTGTGGAAGATTGAGAGAATGTGGCCCCAATAACAATAGCAATGGTGACAGGCATACTAACAGTAGTTGTAGTAATAGAGTTAGTAAAACCACTTACCAAGTAATAAATACTTTCTATGTGCTAGGAATTGTATTAGGGACCCTAATTGAATTACAAAAAGTACAATAAATTCCAAGCCTCCTGCTAATAAAGAGCAAAACCTAGATTTTGATACCTATCTATCTAACTCCAAAACATTTTTTTTTTGCTACATAAATAAAGGTCTAGAGAAAAAGTTACAATCTCACATACCTGCAGAAGTCACAGAAATAATAATGGGTGAAGTAGACTGCACATAACTTGCAGTGCATATATTGTATGAGTAATGAAAGCTCTGATTAATCAGAGAAAGGGCACAGTTAATACTCAATTCCAGTCCAATGTTACCATTTGGAAATGTGAGCCCAATGTGGACAAATATACCAACTTTTCAAAGGAAACAAAAAATCATGGTGTTGTGTGAATTCGTCTAATATCTTAGCGTTGACTTAATTTTTTTAATAAATAAATAGTGCCTTGTGAGTCAAATAACATGCCTGGGATAAGGTTCAACTACTTCTGAATTGGAACATGCCTGGAAAGGTTCAACTACTTTTTCTAGGTGTCAATCTATTCTTGATTGGCTTGATAGAATTATAACCCTAAAGCAAGAACCTTGCAAATCTACTTGTATGCACGTCAATGGAATGAAGGTGAAGGAAGAGAGGACAGATAGAAAGCCTCAATGGTACACCTGGAGTAAAAGCAGAACTAATGATGGGAGCTGAGTGGGTGACCAACATCGCTAGTCAAGCAGCATCCACACTGATGAACCTAGCTAAAAGTGGACAATATCAGTTTAGCACCAATGCGATCAGAGTATAATTAACACTGACACAGTTATTTTTTGGATTGGAAGACTTTTTGTATCTATCACTAAAGGATATTTCCCATGAGAAGGAAAAAAGCTTCAAGAGCAGTAGATCAGGTAGGTGAGGAATTGGCAGCTTTGACTATGGCCCTGGAAATTAGTAGTAGGAATTAACAGCTGGGTTGTTGCCCTTTGAGTTAATCAGTCTAAGAAGATCCTGGAGCAGCTGCCACTTGGAAACTTCATTGAGCAACCTGACATGGGGGAAAGCGGGCTTTGAACCAGCTGCTCATAACTAACTTACAAGGTCATTAGAGGGGTAGAAACAAATGTTTGCAAAGCTCCTTGAATGGAGCATAAACACAGGCTAGCACTTGGCCCAAATTCAGTGAGTGACGTAAAATGAATACATTCAGAGGAAAAAGGACTCCATCCTGAGCAGGAATGGAGGGAAAAAAGTATTTCTACTAACTCATACCTCAAGACCTTCTGAAATGATACAGTTCTAATCATTAGCATCAAAAAAGTCTAAGCAGGTGCCGGCCCAGTGGCATAGTGGTTAAGTTCAACATGCTCTGCTTCAGCAGCCCAGGTTCATGGATTTTGATCCAGGGTGCAGACATACACCACTCATCAGCTATGCTGTGGCAGTGACCCACATAGAAAGAAGAGGAAGACTGGCACAGATGTTAGCTCAGAACTAATCTTCCTCAGCAAAAAAAAGTCTAAGCAGTATTATAAAGGAAAGCAATAAATTATCTCATGAAAATATTAGCAGAGATTAATCCAAATTAACTGTTAACCACCCTCTGCTGCAAACTGTTGGGTACTTCCAGAAAAAAAATGAGACAGGAGACAGATACATTTTAAAGTCAGCAAGATGATCAAGAGGTAAAGTTTTTGCCCCAGGAGTAGGAGGCCCTCACCATTCTGGTTACATGAGGGTATTAGGCATCTGGGTTTAGCGAGGGCATACAGAGAGGTTGAAAAACTGAAAGAAGTGAGAACGCTGATGGCCAACTGTGCATATTGATAATATTGCCCAGGGAAAGTCCAGCTCAAATAATCCCTTTCGATGGCCATACAGGGTAGATCAAAGAGTGTTTCAATCACTCAGAAACATTTCATCCTTTTTAAGAAGCTCTACCTCTAAAAGATGGACTGACATACAAGGGAGACAGCCCTAGACTGAATATGAGGACACCCGGATCATAGTCCTAGTAACCACTAACTAGTCATGTGACCTTGGGCAACTAGCTTAGCTGCTTGATCCTCAATATCTTTTTCTGTAAAAATGGAGGTAATTATACCTGCTTTTCTTTCTCACAGTTTTAATGAGGATTTTGTTAAATAATAAATTCAAATCTCAGGAAACTATAAAATCCTGCCCCAGTATGTCACTCTAACAGTTATGTTCCTATGAAATCAATTTTCTTTGATACACTTACTCATACTCCATACATTCAAGGACTGTCCATTGTCTAGAAAAAAAAAGCATCTTGAACAGACCTATTCACATTTTTGGCTCCAACTATTGCTTTCTGAGTTCTCCACGCCAGCAAACACATCTTGTACTCTGACTTGGTGGTTTTACTCAATCTATATTCTAACTCCAGAAAAAAATCCTCCAAGACTCAACTCAGGTTTGCCTCCCTTCTCAGATGAACCCAGCCCGTAATGCTCTCCTTTTCATGCAAACTCCAATATCCCTTACTATCAATATCACTAATTTAGCAATTAATAGTATTCTATTACCATTTCCTAATGCTGCTGTGCACTTTTCTCTCATACATAATTAAAATCTTTGCCTGCTTATGTCACATTTCCCTAACCAGACTACCTGTAAATGGAGGACAGCAGGGACTATGCCTTCAACATGTTTGTACGTCCCCCATCACAGGTGGTAGAAGGCCCTGCTAAACAGCTGAATCTATTTCACAGCTCCCCTGCAATCACTACACTGCTGTAAAGCTGCCTGGCATCGCAAGGACTCCCAGCTTCACAGTCACGACCCACTGAAGCTGAGCTTGGCCTCCCAGGTGCAAGATATCAGACACAATAACATTCCATCTTGGGTTTATTCCAGGATCCCTTCACTCCCCTCACAGGCTCTGCCTGTGTTGTAGCCCTCCGCACACAATTAAGTTGTGGAGTTTCAAGCGATCGTTGAACTTGCTTGTGTCACTAACGCCCCGCCCTCCAGGGAGGAGCTCTCAGAGCAGGAAGTCTGGCCTGAGCCAAGTATTGCCATAAAATTCAACTTTTCTTGCCATCGCTTTCAACGTTTGGTAGACCGAGATGGTTGTCAAGAAGCAATCACTTTTAAAACTAAACTTTTTAAAAATTAAAATGAACTTTTTAATTTAATTTAGTTTTAATTTATTTACATTTGTAAACTGAAGCAGGGTAAAATGGTTTTCTGTTAAACACGACTTAATTGTTCGGCCAAGACTCCTTTTCACTTTATCCGTTGAAAATTTAGCATTCAGAGTGAGGTGTGATGTAAGCATACAACACACACCGGATTCTGAAGACTTAGTAATGGGGAAAAAAATGTAAAATAGCTCTTTAATAATTTCCATATCGATTACATATTGAAATGGTATTTGGACACAGTGGAGTACATAAAATATATTATTAAAATTAATTTCATCTATTTCTTTTGTACTTTTTTAATGTGGGTACTGGAAAATGGGTACATGGCTTGCATTATATTCCTATTGGACAGAGCTGTTCTAGCTCATCACCTAGGGTATTGGAAAGTGTTAAATAATAGCTAAGAATATTATATAAACTATTTCATCTCATGCTCACCACAGATTCTTGAGGTATTAACCCTGTTTTATAGATGATAAAACAGAGTTGTAGCAAGATGAAATGACTTATCCGATATCCACAGCCAGTAGTGATAGAGCTGGGATTCATACTTAGATCTGACTGGCACCAAGGCCCATATTGAATAATTGATTGCTTGGGATACTTATCTCCCTTGAATTATGAAAGTATTGATCAAATATGCTCAGAAATTTATTTTTTGAGTACAGCCTAAATCACCTAGCCAATTACAAACATTGGGAAAATTCAGACAGAAGCTGGGGGAAATCCAGTCTCAGTCATTTTCAAAACAGAATCCAAATTGGACCAGCCAAAAGTATGATAATGGCAAAACCATGAGAAACAACTGACAGGGTCACAGAGCAACCAAAAGTCAAATTAGGCATAGGCTTAAACAGTTCCCAAAGCACTGTGTCACAAACATTTGCCAAAACAATGAATAAAATTGTCCATTCTTCAGTTTCTTTCATGTTGTTCTGGAAGGAATTTTTCCAAGCAATTCAATGTCTTGGCCAGTTGGCCTCCATCAAAATAACAGGAAAAGTACTGGTATATATTTTGAAGGTGAAGAATTGCTCCACGGCAGGTTAATTATTCGAAACTTGAATTTACACTCAGTGCACGTTAATTTCTGTCCCTTACTAGGCTCTCCAATGGCCTTTAGACAATAATAGTGACAATGAAATCCAACCAGACTCCCTGATGCTGCTTCAGAGACTCATCAGCATCTAGAAATGGAATATGATTCTGTCACCCATTTTGTAAACCTAAATATTTAGAGTAAGACTGATAAATGAGACTGGCTGTATAGTTCATCACGTCATTGGAAGTGCTGATTCTCCAGGTTTATTTACTGAGTAAATAATATAAGAGTGTCTACAAATCTGTATCTGAGCTCTGTGAATTATTGGTCAGCACCAACAAGCTCAAAGAAACCCCTCTGAACTTAGCTTTTTTCCCAACTACACATACACAAATACCCATTTGCATGTATATCTTTGCATATATACATAACTTGGCTTGTATGGGTTGTGCTTTGCATTCAGATAGAAACATTTCTATGGAATGAATCAGATGGACCATTTGAAATCAGGTTACACGTCACCTTAGGTAGTGACACTAGGTGAGACCAAATTCTTTCTGTCAGTGCTAGATCTATCCAGAATTGTAAAATAGAAGAAAGGAACTGCTCCTAACTCTCCTGAGTGGATTGAAATCGATTTTCCTCCTGAAATCTGGAGTGTATTTACCCAGATATCTAGTCTATGTAACTTTCCAAAATGGCCCTGCACTTAACTAGTTGTCAATTAAAGTGTAAATCAAACATATAGTTAAGGTGCCTTCTCTCACAGGAGTTATTTACATTTTGATAAGAAACTCTTAAAGCCTGAAAAGATTCATGACACTTGGGAATGAATATGTAACAGTATAAATTTCACAGAAAGGTATTGGGGAGAAAATAAGAAACAGATCAACTTCCTCAAATCTTATCATTTTGCCTGCTACCTACCCACAACAGCATTCTTGCTTTTATGAGTACCATTTGGTGGGAAACATACATGCAAGTTTTACCCTCCAATCAATCCCCCACCCCCATTTTCCCTCTTTCCTTCCTTCAACGAGTATTTATAGAGAATGCCAAATATTTATTACCTATACCAGGCCAATGTAAATATACACCTTTTAGTTGTGGGTCTACGTGGTGTGTATAAGCATAAGGAAAAATCAGAGTCAGCTAACTTTAAACCCTTTGAAAATAATGGCAGAGACAGAAAAATAGATGCCCAAACCTCTCCTCTTTGAGTTTCCCAAATATCACTGACCTAAAGCTGGAATCTTTCGACTCTCTTTGAAGCCACTGCTGCTTGTTTTGCTCCTGCAGCTTTTTCCAGCTGCTGTCACATCTGTCTGAGATCACAGTAGGCTTGGCTGCTTTAATACTTTGGTATCTGTTATGTTAACTCCTGCTGGAACCTGGCACCTCAACTCTTCTATCAGCCCAGATCATCATCATTACCATCCAGACTGACCTCGGCCCCAGCCAGCGGCTCTCATGTGGACTCCCTGTTACAGGCACACCTCAGGCAGCAGACAGTCGCAGACTACTCCCCACGGCTATGGGAAGCAGTGATGAGCTGCTAAGCTCAGTCATATTTTATCAAAGCCTTTGATCTCTGGTTTGATCTTTGCCAAGATCTGTGACACAAACAGGTCTCTGCTCACATGGCAACTGGTGCTTACTAACTCAGTTCCCTCTTTATACTTTGAGCATCCTGCCGCCTATATATTAATGCTGTCTAACAAAATCAAAGGTCAACTTAAAAATAGGCACTTTGTAATAGAGAACATTTTTCCATTCACCCTATTGGCTCTTCACGGAGCCCCACGCTTTTGGAAGGCTTTTATTTGTACCTGCCTGAAGGGCATCATTAGATCATTTTCTGTCAGTTCCCTTTTGACTCAAAAGTTTTAGAGGAGCCACAAGGTAAAATAACTGTGTGTGTTGTACATTAACTTTATTAGATAAACATTTAACGTGTTGAACGTGCATCATGAGCAATTGAACTATAGTTCAGCAAGAAATGACAAAAAATAGTCTTGGTTTTTTTCATGTATTTTTAATAGCTTTTAAAAAGAATGGGTCTAATTAAAGGAAAATCTGAAACAACTGTGAACAAGAGAATTCTGAAAACCTAGAAAAAATGAAAGAAGTAAGACATGTTGAATGGGATGAGAAAAACGAATTCATTCAGAGCTTGAACAGCTGACATGGGCAAGGATCATGGACTTGATTCTTTAGGGATGGGAAGCTCATATGGGGATTAAGAGTAAGAATGGAATTGCCAGAATCTCAGAAAGGATCATTTGAACAGTGGCGGTAGGCATAGATGGAACAGATGGACTGCTTACAGGCAAAGTATTTCAATGAAGAGAATCACTCAGGTAAAGACTAGGGCAGCGGTGGGGAGAGAAAACAAGCTGCACAACTAAAGTGAAGCAGCAAGATTTGGCAATCGATGCAACAAGTAAAGGGCAGATAGCATAAAGCTATCGCTGAGGTTTGGGGTTTGGACGTCAGAGAGAAAGACTGATACTCAAAGCTGCTGCCTCGTGTGAAATACTATTCAGGAGATAACTACAACGGGAAGGGCATGAACAACAACAAAAAATAATATCTTACCCTGGTTTCAAACATCACCAGATTGACCATCACCAGGCCTTAAAAGGCACATCAAAAATAGTCCAGAAGGCATTCCAAATTCAAGAAATCTAGTTTCAACATGAGAAAAAGATGGCCTTCAAATACCATCAGTATGCAGATTGATGCGGGGTCGGTGAGCCGAGGAGTCGAAAGAAAGATTTCTTAAACTCTTAAGATCTGGCAGTAGTGCTCTTTTATTTAGAGAATAGTGTAGCATGGGGACAGGACCCATGGGCAGTCAGAGCTTCTGCTGTCCCAAGTTGAGGGTTAGAGCTAAATTTAAGGCATAGGTATGTGAGTTATCTCTTTACAAGACAAAGAATATGCATAGGCATCTCATTGTTCATGTGTCCAGAACAGAATTCTTGATTTCTTCTCCAATCCATCTATTTTTTTCCCCGGTATGCACATCGCAGCTTACCAGCATCACCATCAACCTAGATAAACATGCAATAAACTAGGAGGTGACCTAGTTCCTCTCTTTATTCCTCTCTTTGCTTCACCCTTGATATTCAAAGTTAGTCTTATAACTGTCCTCTGCTCTCACATCGGCATCTACCACTGTGGACACAATGCCATCACCTTCACTTGACGATAACAGCCCACTAGGTTGTCCTCCATCTGCCAGAATGATCTTTCAAAAATGTCTATCAGACTTTATCATTTTCATGCCATATATATGTGTACATATACCTGCTATGTATGATAAGCAATAAATGTCAGTATAAATATAAATATATTTCCAGAGAACTTACAATAAAAAACAAACTACTCACCAAGACCTAAAAGATCTGGCCCCTCCTACCTCTTCAACATCCTCTGGTTACTCACTACACTCCAGAGACATAGGCTTTATTTCAGTTTTTCCTTCACGGTAAACTTCAGTCTTTATGATGCGGGGTCGGTGAGCCGAGGAGTCGAAAGAAAGATTTCTTAGACTCTCAAGATCTGGCAGTAGTGCTCTTTTATTTAGAGAATAGTGTGGAATAGCATGGGGACAGGACCCATGGGCAGTCAGAGCTTCTGCTGCCGCCGCTTCTGCTGCCCCCGCTGGCATGGGGACAGGACCCATGGGCAGGCAGAGCTGGTGCGTGGGGACAGGACCCACAGGCAGTCAGAGCTCCTGCTGCTGCCGCATGGGGACAGGACCCATGGGCAGTCAGAGCTCCTGCTGCTGCCCCGAGTTGAGGGTTAGGGCTAATTTTATAAGGCATGGGTACGTGACTTATTTTTACTGGAGAAAAGAAAAGATGATGTAAAAAGGCATTAAATGATTTCAGTGCAGATGGGGTCTGGTTATTGTGCGGTCATATAACTTTAGATACGAATCTGGCCATATAGATCGGCATGTAGGTGAGGATGCCCTGGGCTTCTCTCCCTGGGGCAGTCCTAATTCATACCATAAAAAAAAGTCCACTGGGTCATATAGTTTGGCATGTAGGCCAGGTCACCTTGGGCTTCTCTAGCTGGGGCAGCCTTAATCCACATCATTTACACTTGCTCTTCCTCTGCTTAAAATGTTCTGCTTTGTATCTTTGTAAGCCTGGCTTGTCCTTTTCACTCAGGTCGTGGTTTAACGTCACCTGCTGGACTAGACTTCCTTAAAGACCTACTCTGAAGTGGCCAATCCTCCACCACAGTCACTCTCACAGATTCCACTATTTCCTCATCTTCTTGGTTCTCATCACTATCTGAAATCTTGTTTGCTCAGTTATTTTCTCTCCCTTTGCTCTTGAATGTACATTCCATAAGAGGAGGGTTCTTATGTTTCATACATTCACCACTCTATCCCCAGCACCTAGAAAAGTGCTCAGCACGTAGCAGATGCCTGATAAATATTTGCAACTTAATCAGTCTGGGCCTCTCAGTTTCTTCATTTGCAAAATAAAAAGGCTTTATTAGATGACCCTCAAATTTCTTTCCAGCTCTATTATTTATTTTAAGTAAAACTGAGTATACAATGGGAAAAGTTTACTAGATGGATTCCCAGGGTAACACAATGTATTTAATATGTGTTTGCTAAATGAATAAAACTATTTCCAAGCTGTTCTTTTGTATGTATGCAAAGATGTAGTCACTGGAGCCTCTGCCATAAGGCCCCTCTGTGTGCAAAAGGGAAGTTTGATTTCCCTCCAGTTAAACTAATCTCTTTTCATTCTCCAGGGTAAATGCCACCTCAGGCAAAATCTCCCAAACACCAGATAATGAGAGCTGACATCCAGCTGGTATGTACCAGTACTGCCATGTTCATTGTTTACAGGCAGCATCTTTTCTGATTGGCTGATCTCCACACCGTATGGTTGTTGAATATTTTGATGCTGACACATTTTACTATTCTCCAATCCAAGGCTTTATTTAAGCATATAAATTCCCAGCACTTTCAAATAAGAACCTTAGTTAAGGACTTTCAGTTAATAATATATTAGGCAATAATGGACACTAAGCCAATTTACTATTCTAAACCAAGGACCAGAAAGAGCATACACAGAATATTGGTCATATTTGTTTATAGCATACTTGACAATAAAATCAGCACACAGTCTTTCCCAAAAGCTATTGTTTGATTCCTCATTGATTGGTTTGGAGTTTGTGGGTTTTCTTTCTCTTTTTGTTTTGTTTAGTATTTTTCTGAATTGAATTTTGATGAGCCTATCCTGCCTCCTGGAAATACTTTCCCCAGTTATTTACACACTCAGTGATATAATGTGCATTTGCTGGAGCCGCAGCTGAGTGCACTTGAGAAAGTGATTTAAAGACGTCATTGCTGCCATTTGTTTATAAGTTTACTGAGGAAAGCCAGGGCAACATATGGATTTCTGCCATATCAAGAATTACTTTGTCTTTAAAAAGTTCAAACGATGTAGATGCATAATGGACCATTTTTGGCGATCTGTTCTCAGTCTCTCCGAAAGATATTGGAAATAAATAAAATCTAATTAGAACAAAAAGACCGAGCAATACTTAGGCTCAGCTTTTCAGTACAGCAATGAGTCAGCTTTATAATTATTTTAAAATGTCCAAACAATTTGTCTTCATTTCACTACAATAACTTTACCATTAATTAGTGTTCACTGGCCACTTTCCACCTCTCTAAAGTCCCATAAGTAAAAATTCTGTTTTATAATGAAATTTCTACTTAAATACCTGGATTTATTAAAACAAAACAGAAAAATGGATATTTACTAATATAACAGAAGCTGTTCAATTTTTTAAATGAAGCTTAATGTTTTAAGTTCTCAATACTCTGTATTCAAGCCCAGAAAAATCTTGAAAATATTTTCAAAATCACTCATAATTCATAGCTTCCTTTTGATGTTATTTCTTGGTGAACAACACAAATGTAGGGCATCACCTTTCACTGTAATTATCTATCTGTGTCTTATCACACACGGTTGATTGTGAGTTTTTTGGGAGAAGGACATGTGCTCTGTATCCCTCACAGTGAACAGTACCTTGCACATGAGAGGCACTCAATTTGAATGAAAGCATGAATTTCACAATACTCTTCTTTCGCTTGGGCAAGCAAAAATCAATGAGACTGCTTTAATTAGGTTTTTTCCAGCTCTGATATTTAAGAGACATTGGCCAAACCCACTTCTCTAATGGGTATTCATATTCATATTTCTGGAATTGTTGCTATTACAGGCAGCAATAACTTCAGAAACATCAGAAACAAATTACAGCAAGGCCAAAAACTTGGATGCAAATTAAATGCATTAGTTCACAGTTTTGTCTGAAAAAAACTTTCCTTAGTTTAAAAAAGTAACCTATCAGTAAGCTCCCAGATAGGCCAACTTCCCCAGTATCTTTTGTAGTCAAATGAGCATCAAACTAGGCTTCTCACAACCTCTTCAGACAAGTGTCGGCTCCCTGGCCCAACAGCAGACCCAACGGGTTCCTCTATCATGAAATCTCAACAGAAGCTACCCAAAGTGCTCACTTTAGAATGTTAAGTGAATAAAGCAAGATACATCCTAAACAGAATATATGAGTGCAGTTTGTAAACCAAACATTTGTGCATTTATATGCATAGAGGACAGACCAGAGAGATATACACCAATAAGTAATAATTATCTCTAGGTGGAAAAATATCAGTGATTTTATTTTCTTCTTATGTTTTACTATTTTTCCCAAAAATATATTTGTAAATTTCATAGAATTGTAGATTATTTGCAAATAAGCATATATGCCCTTTGTAAAATTTAAAATGTAAAAATTAAAATGCACAAATATCTAATGTGATATTCAAATTAAAAAAATAAGTATGTGTATATATATATGTGCATATTTGCATAGTATATATAAGGTTGGAATAATAAAAAAAATGTTAAATTATGTTCTAGACTCTTTCCAAGCACTTTAACATAAATCTCAGCCCACACAATAATGTATAAATGTTCATCTCCAGTCTACATCATAACTTTATCAGGCAGACTATTATTAATCCTTTTTACACATGAGAAAACTGATGATCTTGCCCAAGTTCATACAACTTTTTAGTAGCAAAATCCAGCTGGGACTTCCTCAAAGTCTTTCCCTGCCTTCTTTTTAGTACCTCTTGTCCCTTACACGATTGGATGCCCATTGACAGGATGAAATGAAGATGCAAAGTTAGTTTCAAAGAGGAGATCCACCTGGCACTTTACCTACTGCTTCTTTTAACATTTTGCTTCTGTCTCCTTCAGAGGCTGGACCTTAAGGATTACGCCCTTTCTGATTTACTACTTACTACTTTACTCCTCTCCTAAAATTTGAACTACAGCGCAATCCACATAGACAATCAGTTAGAGAGGGTTAATTTATTTAGTAAAACTAAGTTTAAATAAAAGTAACTTACTTAATAAAATTCCGAATTCAGTTGAATTACTAATTTGAATTCCTTATGAGTTAACAAAATGATAACGTTTCACACCTATCCAAATTCTACTTCTAGTTGCCCCATTCTTCTACTTCAGCTCTAGTAAATCTTCTGTTAAACGTGTATTTAGTTTCCGTGAAACGAAGATTCTTTATTTCCATCTGAGCCACAAGTTTATCCCTGATTTTGATAACAAAACCATATTCTTCACAACCTCTCAAATCCTAACTCATTATTTTTGCAAATTTTTCTAATGAATGTCTTGGTTTTGAATCTCTCCTTTTGCCATTTTGACAAAAGAAACATTGAGAAGAGATTCTGTTCTTCTTCATGCTTTCTCTGTTGATTAATTACTATATGACATCCCTCTTTTACTAGATACATTCTGGTTCTTCTAAATATTTCTACCACTATTTCTCTAAATCAATTTCGTGTTCTTTTTATCGTTAACTCCCTTCTCCTCCTACATGCACAGTCTCAAATTTCTAACCTCTAGGATGATTTCACCCTCACCTCTTCCCTGCCCACCAGTGTCCACCCGTCCATATTCCTTCAGCAGTTCGCTTGCACCACTTACTATAGGCTATTGCTCTGATTCTCATAGGAGGGGCTGGTCTAGAATAACTTGGAGACAATTTCAAACTAGCAGAACCACCTACTATAATTTCTGAAATACCGTTTAATATTAATTTCAGTCCATAAACAAATGAAAAAATCCCATGAACATAATAAGGGGTAAACTAACCACTATTTTGAAGAAACCGATTATTCTTAGCAGATTTATTACTCTTTCTTCATGTTTCTGATATCTGTGCCAATTTAAATTGTCCTGCATTTTCTTTAGGTTTCCAAGAATAGTGAATCAGATTTTTTAAAATAAGTAGATTAGAAAAGGAACAGCACAGAAGTGATGATGCACAAAGAAAAGTGTACTTTCCACAACATAACCAAACAACACATGATGAGCTAGCATTTAAACATGGCAAAGTAGCAAAATAAAATTAGATTTCATTTGAATGCATTAACAACTATATATTATGACACAGTTTGTATAAAATAAGAATATGCAATAATAAATCAATAAAAATAAAAACATATCTCATAGGAAATAAGCTCCTTGACATGGGTCTTGGCAATTGATTTTTTGGATATGATACCTAAAGCACAAGCAAGAAAATCAAAAATAAACAAGTGAGACTACAACAAACTAAAAAGCTTCTGAACAGCAAAAGAAACTATCAACAAAATGAAAAGAAAACCTATGAAATAGGAAAAAAATATTTGCAAACCATCTATTTATTGAGGTTAATATTCAAAATATGTAAAGAACTCATATAACTCAAGACCACAGAACAAATAATTCAATTAAAAAATGGGCAAAGGACCCGAAGACATTTTTCCAAAGAAAACATACAAATGGCCAAGAGGTACATGAAAAGGTGTTCAATGTCACTAATCATTAGGGAAATGCAAATCAAACTCACAATGTGATATAACCTTACCCCTGTTAGAATAGCTATCATCAAAAATATACAAGATAGCAATTGCTGGCAAGGATTTGGAGAAAAGGGAACTCTTGTGCACTGTTGGTGGGATTATAAATTGGACAGCCACTATGAAAAACAGTATGGAGTTTACTCAAAAACTTAAAAATAGAACTACCATATGATCCAGCAATTCTACTTCAGAGCATTTATCTGAAGGAAATGAAAACACTATGTCAAACAGATATCTGCACTCCTAAGTTCATAGCAGCATCATTTACAACAGCCAAGACTTGGAAACAACGTAAGTGTAAATTGATGGATGAATGGATAAAGAAACTGTTGGAATATGTATAATGGAATATTATTCAGCCATAAAAAAGAAGGAAATTCTGCCATTTGCAACAACATAGGTGGACTTTGAGGGCATTATACTAAGTGTAAATCAGACAGAGAAAGACAAATTTTGCATGATCTCACTTATAGGTCAGATCTGAAAAAAAAAAAAGAAAAAACTAAACTCATAGAAAAAGAGGTCAGATTTGTAGTTATCAGAGGTGGGGGGCAGTGGGGGGATTGGATGAAGGTGGTCAAAAGGTACTAGGGATGTAATGTACAACATGATGACTATGGTTAACATTGTTGTATGATGTATATAAAGTTGTTAAGAGAGTAGATCCTAAGAGTTCTCATTACAAAGGAAAAAAACATCTTTTTCTTTTTTTTTTTGTATCTATGTGAGATGATGGATGTTAACTAAACTCATCGTGGAAATCATTTCACAATATATGGAAATCAAATCATTATGCTCCACACTTTAAACTCATACAGTGCTGTATGTCAATTATATTGCAAAAAAACTGGAAAAAATTTGAATTAAAAAATATATATCTGATGATAATAAAGTATTTTTTTTACTAGTTTTATTGTCACTTCCTGATAGAAAATCTGTTTGGAGCAAGTGAAGAAGTACTTTATTATAATTGACCATTTTTACTAAGCCCACCAACAAATGGGCATCTCTAAAGCACATAAAAGGAAATCTTTGGTCTACTCATATTTAAATGATATTAAACTGATAATGATGGGAAACGTTAATTGTCCCCAATAAGAAGAGCCCTGGAACACCCTTTGTTCAATTTCAAGTGCCTTATTACTAGATATTTGCAGACTTCTAAAAAAGCAGTCAGAAAAGCTGAAGGCTAAAGTGATTCATTCATATGAAAAGGTCAAAAGAACATCAAGGAAGGCATGCAATTAATCCTCATTAATCTGGCCTCAGATTATTCAAAATCAGGACTTTGTAGAAGTCAGGGAAAACCTGGACTTTGACACAGCCTAGGCATGAATGGTTTTGCATTAAAAGATGATCAAGAGTTACCGACTACGGTTAAGATGGATGATTTTTAAAAGGAAAGATAGGACATTCTGGATAATTTGGGGACAGAATAATAAATTAGCTGTATCTTAGTATGTTTATTCCTCAATTTTGTACACACCGAAAAAAAAAAAACGCAACTATATTTTAATCACCTCACTCAGGGATGATTTGATGTCTAGAAAACTGGTTAATGCTAAACACATTCAAAATTGGTTAATGTATAAAACATGATGCTAAGATTTGCATTTACAGTAGGAAGATTTTGAAAATAATTGAAATATATCTGATATATATTTGAGATATACATATATCTGATAAGGGATTAATATCCAAAATATTTAAAGATCTCATACAACTCAACAGCAAAAAACAAATAATGCAATTTAAAAACAGGCAAAGGACCTGAATAGATATCTCTCCAAAAATATGCAAATGGCCAACAGGTATATGAAAAGGTGCTCCAAGTCACTAATCATCAGGGAAATGCAAATCAAAACCACATGAGATATCACTTCCCACCTGTTAGGATGACTATTATTTAAAAAACAAAGGTTAGCAAGTGTTGGCAAGGATGTAGAGAAAAGGGAACCCTTGTGGACTGCTGATGGGAATGTAAATTGGCACAGCAACTATGGAAAACAATGAGCAGATTCCTCAAAAAATTAAAAATAGAACTACCGTTTGATCCAGCAATCCCACTTCTGGGTGTAATATCCTGAATTAATATCAGGATCTTGAATAAATATCTGCACTCCCTTGTTCATTGAAGCATTATTCACAATAGTAAAGATATGGAAAAAAACTAAATGTCCATCAGTACACAAAGAAATGTGATATATACATACAATGAAATACTATTCAGTGTTGAAAAAGAAGGAAATCCTGCCTTTTGCAACAACTTGCATGGACCTAGAGGACATTATACTAAGTGAAATAAACCAGACACAGAAAGACAAATACTGCATGATCTCACTTATATATGGAACCTAAAAGAGTAAACACATAGAAGCAGAGAGTAGAATGGTGGTTGCCAGTGGCTAGGATGAGGGGGAAATGGGGAGATGTTGATCAAAGGGTACAAATGTTCAGTTATGCAAAATAAATAAGTTCTGGAGTTCTACTGGACAATATAGGGACTATGATTAATAATACGATATGGTATACTTAAAAATTTGCTAACAGGATAGATCTTATGTTAAGTGCTCTTACCACAAAAGGAAATGAAAAAACAAAGGGGGCAAGAGGAAACTCTGGAGGTGATGAATATGTTTATGGCATTGATAGTGATGATGTTTTCATGGGTGTATACCTATCTCCAAACACATCAAGTTGTATCCGTTCAATACCTACAGCTTTTCGTCTGTCAATCATACCTCAACAAAGTAGATAAACAATAAAATAAA
Organism: Equus quagga; assembly: GCF_021613505.1. Taxonomy (NCBI): domain Eukaryota; kingdom Metazoa; phylum Chordata; class Mammalia; order Perissodactyla; family Equidae; genus Equus; species Equus quagga. Next base: position 103,703,878 of record NC_060269.1, on the reverse strand, counting down.
ATTATAAGAAGAAGAAAACTGGATTCATAATCAGATGACTGCTTGGTGAAAATATAGTTAGAATAAAGGTAAGATTGTGTTTCACTGAAGTAAAGACAATCTGACCTTAATTTTAAAGAGAGTCAGGTTGCCATTAGTTCCATCCATTAGGCATTAATTCTTGTTAGTTTTAGTTAAGGTCACTTTCTCACCTTGGCCCTAGATATAGAGATGCATAGTTTATTGATGATGACAAGGTATATGATCACCTATTCAAATTATATATTGACTAACAATATCCTTTAAGCAAGAAAATGTTCCTTCTTAAAGCATGATCTCAATGATTTGGTGGCCTAATGTATTGTTTTCTACTATGTAGCTATATACAGATTTAAATGAAACTTTAAAGTAGTGATTCCTTAATTTCTAAGAAGGAATGGTAAGAATGGATATACTTTGGTTTTTATGAAACAATATCCCTGTTTTACTTTGGTATTGAGTAATTAAGTAATTTATTCTTTCAAGTCTACTACATGCCAAGCACTGTACTAAGCACTGGGGATTTGGTAGAAAACATGTAGAAGTAGTCCTTGCCTTCATAGAACATTCTTCACCTAATAGTGAAATGACATAAACTGCATTTATTAAAAAAGTAGAGTAGTCACCCTTATCCACAGTTTTGCAGTCAACTATGGTCCAAAACACTAAATGAAAAATTCCAGAAATAATTCGTAAGTTTTAAATTGCACGTCATTCTGAGTAGTGTGATGCAATCTCGCGCCATCCCGCTCTGTCCCACCCTGGATGTGAATCGTCCCTTTGTCCAGAATATTCACATTGTTACTCTACCTCCACAATAGGCACTTAGTAGCACCTTGGTTATCAGATCAACTGTCAGGGTCTCACAATGCTTGTGTTCAAGTAACCCTTATTTTACTTAATAATGGCCCTGATCACAAGAGTAGTGATGCTGGCAATTCAGATATGCCAAAGAAAAGCCATAAAGTGCTTCCTTTAAGTGAAAAGGTAAAAGTTTCAACTTAATAAGGAAAGAAAAAAATTGTATGCTGAGGTTGCTAAGATCTCTGGTAATTTTTATTACAGTATATTGTTATAATTGGTCTATTTTAGTATTAGTTATTGTTTTTAATCTCTTTGCTTAATTTATAACGTAAACTTTATCATAGGTATGTATGTATAGGAAAGGGTTTAGTACTATCCCTGGTTTCAGGTATCCACTGGGGGTCTTGGAACATATCCCCCACAGATAAGGGGGGACTACTGCATCTCGATGAGCTTCTTCCAATTAGTGAATTTCTCTGAATACCTGGTATAGCTTATGCAGCTCTCATAAAGTCAATGAGAACTCCTAAGGAAATGGGAATTGTAAAATGTTATTTAATATGTGGCTGTTTAAAGAACAAGTACATTAATTGCCTGCGCGATTATTTTCTTGCTATATGGGAAAATAATTGCCCACTGATTGTGTATTGCCAGTAGCAGAAAGTTATGTGAAATGGATATGAGTTGTTCTTCAATGCCTTTGAGCCCAAATATTTTGATAAGAATACTACTATGAAATTATAATAAAAAGTCAATAGGGAAATAAAAATTTATATTTAACTTCTACTTTTCAAATTTCTCAAATACATATCTAATACAAAAACATTATAAATAAACTCTTAATGATTAGAAAAAAGGGAAGAGAAAGAAAGGGTAACAAAACAAACAGAGCAAAAAGTAAAACAATGTAAGAGACAAGAAAAGACTAACATGATTATAAGTAGCTGGAAGGAGGAAACGATTTCAATTCGTTTTCACCAACATTTACTGAGATCCCCTAGGGGCAAGACTCTGTGCTAGCTTGGAAAGAAACACTAAGATAAGTAAGAAATAGCTGTGCTCCCCAGGGTGGCACAATTTTGTGGGGATTTATTTTCTTCTCATTCTAATTTCTCTAACTCAGGATACATAAAGAGTATCTGATTTTAAATGAGTATCCAGCAGTCCCTGCATATTACTGGATTGTTTGAGAGTTAATGAGAGGTTTAGGAGGAGAAATTAAAACATTCACAAGAGTCCTCCTTCGGTCAGACTCCCTTGCTCAGTGATGGAGATTTTCTGTTGCATTTTCATGGCAATCTCTCTCTGGGTTGTTTGTGAGTTTTTCTCATCAGTAAGAAGAATCTCATTGTGCCACCCACCAAGCACGCACTTGCTAATCACTGGTAATTGCCTACAATTGAGATCAGCAGACTCTTCACTGAGGACAGCAACGAGCACTTAACTTATTGGCACTGAGCTTTCCTGTGTGCCCATTTCCACTAATGGATCATTTGTCCTGGAAATTGGAAGTCCCAGCATCAGTCACACAAACCAGACTCAGTAGGCAGAACTGTTTACCTTCCTCTTCACCTCCAAAAGGAGAGCAATACAGACCTGCGCTTAGCCTGGCCAGAAGGTGGGCAGCCTTTGTGGAGAGCCAAAGTCCTTCGTTCCAGCAGGAGAGCTCAAGAAAAAGGACCTCCCAGAGAGGCAAAATGTTCTGAAACAGAGAGGACGATAAGAGGCAGAATCTTTCACTGACATCCTTTTGTTTTCAGACTTCCTGTCAACATGCCACAGCATAGTAGGTAAAGTCAAAGGATGCCTCTGCAGATTCCTGAAGTGGCAAGGCTTCTTCAGAACTGCCACAAAAGCTGCTTCCTTTTAAGTGGCTACTATCACTCTAAATATGGAGACAAAATTCCTGATAAGCAGAAATTAACTATTGACAGCAGATGGTCCTGATGCAGAAGGAATGGAGAAACAATGCCTTCCATCACCAATCATCGTGCCTATACATCTTCCTGCAGAGGTCAGAAGAGGTACAACTGAACCTGTGTTTGATATGATTTACATTTCCTTATGGTCGTGGCACATATGTCTAGTACTGACACCCCTTACAGAAGGGAATTTCCCTGGAGTTTTTTAGAACTCCTGCATACAGTGAACGATATAAGTTTAGCCTCTACAACTCTAATCCACCCTACCCTCACCTCCCATAATTCCTATTTGTCATTAAAGCTTCTTGTTTCAGGATGTTAAGGAAAAAATTATTCCGACACTTGCTAAATTGGTAAGGAAGACTTTATTGAAGAATACTTATGATAATTGTCAAGATTATTACAATAAGGGAGAGAGATTGGGCTCAACTCCAAAAGCAGCAAAGACAGCTGAGGATTTATAGCCATTGAACAGAATGAGGGGTGTCAGGGGATGGAAAATTACTAGGAGGAGACATCCTGGATTGAGAGATTCTTGCTAAACTCACTTAACAGTATTCTTGCTGAAGGCAGGCCAAGGTAATCAGGTATCAAGGGAGGGGGAGTCTCACTAAACTGACTTCATAGGATTCTTGCTAAAACTGGACTCAGCAGACTGAAGAGAGGGACCAAGGATGGGGCCTAGTCAAAAAGAGGGCTCAGAGGAGTCTGTCTAAGGTTTGGTCAAGGAAAGAGTCTTTGTCAAGGGGAGCAACGACTCTTACAATAGGTCACCCTGTGTTTAGAGGTTACAAAGTTTAAAAGCAGATTCCTTAGAAGTAATTCCCTTTTTGAAGTTTCCTAAATCAACAAGCCAGTTAGAAGGGAAAGAAGCCCCACTGAAATTGGCTTGAATTGGGGCTTACAAAAATAAAAAGGTATCTATTTTTATGTTTCATTTAAAAAAAATTTTTTTTTGCAGGGGAAGATTCATCCCAGGCTAACACCTGTTGCTAATCTTCCTCCTTTTTTTCTTCTTTCCTCCCTACTGCGTCCCCCCCCAGCCCCGCCCCCTCAAAGCCCCAGTACAGGAGTGTATAGTTTTAAGTTCTTCTGAGTCTTCTATGTGAGCTACTGCCACAGCATGGCTACTGACAGGTGAGTGGTGTGGTTCCGTGCCTGGGAATTGACCCAAGGCCGCCGAAGCAGAGGAGACGAAACTTCAACCACTTGGCCATCAGGGCTGGCTCTTTAAGTTTCATTTTTTATATTGCTTCTCCCTTCTCTCCCCAATTCATCCCCTTTGACCTATACAGATATTTCTCTCTCCCTCTAACTCTTACAAATATCCCCTCCATAATCCAGCCTGTCCCTTGTTCCTACTTGTAGCTTCTCTGATTTTCAATGTATTTAATTCACCACCTAAACAACTTCATCTGCACCCATCTTGCCCCAATCATTTAGGTTTGCTTTTATATCAGTTTTTTAGTTCCTGGATCCAGTCCAGTTATTGTAACTTGAACCTGGAATATTATTGTCTCTTCTTGAATTTTGTTCTTTGTTCTTATTCTAGCTAATGTGGAACTATTCTAAACTCTCAGTCTACATATCCTTTCTCCAAGGTGGAGTCCACCAAGATTATCTCTAGGATATGATTCTTCCATTTCCTTGATTCAAGACAGTTGTGAGCTTTGAAACTATGGGTATTCTTGCAGGGTCGTGGGGGTTATAGAAAAGAAAAGGAACTCTTCTATAAAATGAAAGTCTAGACTCTACAAAATTCTTATAGAGAGTAAGCCCTGTAAGAGTTTTTGCATTCTTTTATTTCAGGCATCAGAGTTATAAAATATTAGTTTGTGGCATGTTCTTTTCTTTTTTTTTTTTAAGATTGGCACCTGAGCTAACAACTGTTGCCAATATTCTTTTTTTTTTTTCTGCTTTATCTCCCCAAACCCCCCCATACATAGATGTATGTCTTAGTTGCAGGTCCTTCTAGTTGTGGGATGCAGGACGCCATCTCAACGTGGCCTGACCAGCGGTGCCACGTCCACACCCAGGATCCAAACCCTGGGCCGCCATAGTGGAGCGCACGAACTTAACCACTTGGGCATGGAGCCAGCCCCTGTTATTTTCTTTTTTTGGAGTTTTTAGTATTTAATCAAATCAAACAATTCTTTTTTTTTTAATTTTTATTTTTTTCGGATGTACATCATATTTCAAATTCTGGATACATTACATCATGTTCACCACCCAAACACTAATTATAGTGCATCCCCTCACATGTGACCCTAATCACCCCTTTTGCCCTCCCCCCTCCCCCCTTCCCCAGTGGTAACCACCAGTCCAATCTCCAATGCTATGTGTTTTTTTTTTGTCGTTTTTATCTTCTACTTATGAGTGAGATCATATGGTATTTGACTTTCTCCCTCTGACTTATTTCACTCAGCATAATACCCTCAAGTTCCGTCCATGTTGTCACAAATGGCTGGATTTCGTCATTTCTTATGGCTGAGTAGTAGTCCATCGTGTATAAATACCACATCTTCTTTATCCATTCGTTCCTTGATGGGCATCTAGGTTGCTTACAAGTCTTGGCTATTGTGGATAAAGCTGCAATGAACATAGGGGTGCAAGTATCTTTATGCCTTTGTGTTTTCAAGTTCTTTGGATAAATACCCAGCAGTGGAATAGCTGGATCATATGGTAGATCTATCCTTAATTTTCTGAGGATACTCCAAACTGCTTTCCATAGTGGCAGCACCAGTTTGCACTGCCACCAGCAGTGAACAAGGGTTCCCTTCTCTCCACACCCTCTCCAACATTTGTTGTTTCCTGTCTTGTTAATTATAGCCATTCTGACTGGAGTGAGGTGATACCTCATTGTACTTTTGATTTGCATTTCCCTGATAGCTAATGATGTTGAGCATCTTTTCATATGCCTGTTGGCCATCTGTATTTCTTCTTTGGAGAAATCTCTGTTCAGATCTTTTGCCCATTTTCTAATTGGATTGTTGGATTTTTGTTGTTGAGCTGTATGAGTTCTTCGTATATTTTGGATATTAACCCCTTATCTGATATGTGGTTTGCAAATATCTTCTCCCAATTGTTAGGTTGTCTTTTCGTTTTGTTGATGGTTTCCTTTGCTGTGCAGAAACTTTTTAGTTTGATGTAGTCCCATTTGTTCATTTTTTCTTTTGTTTCGCTTGCCCAGTCAGACATGGGACTTGAAAATATGCTGCTCAGACCAATGTCATAGAGCATACTGCCTATGTTTTCTTCTAGAAGTCTCATTGTTTTGGGTCTGACATTCAAGTCTTCAATCCATTTTGAGTTGATTTTTGTGCGTGAAGTAAGGGAATGGTCTACTTTCATTCTTTTGCATGTGGCTGTCCAGTTTTCCCAACACCATTTATTGAAGAGACTCTCCTTTCTCCATCGTATGCTCTTGGCTCCCTTGTCGAATATTAGCTGTTCATAAACGTGTGGGTTTACTTCTGGGCTCTCAATTTGATTCCATTGATCTGTGTGTCTGTTTTTGTGCCAGTACCATGCTGTTTTGGTTACTATGGCTTTGTAGTATAATTTAAAATCAGGGAGTGTGATACCTCCAGCTTTGTTCTTTTTTCTCAGGAATCCTTTGGCTATTCGGGGTCTTTTGTTGTCCCATATAAATTTTAGGATTCTTTGTTCTATTTCTGTAAAAAATGTTGTTGGAACTTTGATAGCGATTGCGTTGAATCTATAGATTGCTTTAGGAAGTATGGACATTTTAACAATGTTAATTCTTCCAATCCAAGAGCATGGAATATCTTTCCATTTCTTTGTGTCTTCTTCGATTTCTTTCAGCAATGTTTTATAGTTTTTGGTGTACAGATCTTTCACCTCTTTGGTTAAGTTTATTCCTAGGTATTTTATTCTTTTTGTTGCAATTGTAAATGGGATTGTATTCTTAATTTCTCTTTCTGCTACTTCATTGTTAGTGTATAGAAACGCAACGGATTTTTGTACATTGATTTTGTATCCCACAACTTGACTGTATTCCTTTATTATTTCTAAAAGTTTTTTAGTGGACTCTTTAGGGTTTTCTATATATAAAATGATGTCGTCTGCAACGAGTGACAGTTTCACTTCTTCTTTTCCAATGAGGATCCCTTTTATTTCTTTTTCTTGCCTGATTGCTCTGGCTAGGACTTCCAGTGCTATGTTAAATAAGAGTGGTGACAGTGGGCATCCTTGTCTGGTTCCTGTTCTTAGAGGGATAGCTTTCAGTTTTTCTCCACTGAGAATGATATTTGCTGTGGGTTTGTCATATATGGCCTTTATTATGTTGAGGTATTTTCCTTCTATACTCAATTTATTTAGAGTTTTTATCATAAATGGATGCTGTATCTTGTCAAATGCTTTCTCTGCATCTATTGAGATGATCATGTGATTTTTATTCTTCGTTTTGTTAATGTGGTGTATCACGTTGATAGATTTGCGGATGTTGAACCATCCTTGCATCCCTGGAATAAAACCCACTTGATCATGATGTATGATCTTTTTAATGCATTGTTGTATTCAATTTGCTAGTATTTTGTTGAGGATTTTTGCATCAATGTTCTTCAGTGATATTGGCCTGTAATTTTCTTTTTTTGTGTTGTCCTTGTCTGGTTTTGGTATCAGGATAATGTTTGCTTCGTAGAAGGAGTTAGGAAGCCTCCCCTCCTCTTCAATTTTTTGGAAGAGTTTGAGAAGGATAGGTATTAAGGCTTCTTTGAATGTTTGGTAGAATTCACCAGGGAAGCCATCTGGTCCTGGACTTTTATTTTTTGGGAGGTTTTTAATTGCTGTTTCGATCTCCTTACTGGTGATCAGTCTATTCAAATTTTCTACATCTTCTTGGTCCAGTTTTGGAAGGTTGTATGTAACTAAGAATTTATCCATTTCTTCTAGATTATCCAATTTGTTGGTGTATAACTTTTCATAGTATTCTCTTATTATCTTTTGTATTTCTGAGGTGTCAATTGTAATCTCTCCTCTTTCGTTTCTGATTTTATTTGAGGTTTCATTAATTTTTTCTATTGTTTTTTGTCTCTATTTCATTTATTTCTGCTCTGATTTTTATTATTTCCTTCCTTCTGCTGATTTTGGGCTTTGTTTGTTGTTCTTTTTCCAGTGCCTTTAGGTGCACTTTTAGATTGTCTATTTGGGATTTTTCTTCTTTGTTGAGGTAGGCCTGAATTGCTATAAACTTCCCTCATAGAACCGCTTTTGCTGTATCCCACAGATTTTGGCATGTTGTGTTTTCATTTTCATTTGTCTCCAGGAATTTTTTTATTTCTTCTTTGATTTCTTCATTGACCCAATCATTGTTCAGTAGCATTTTGTTCAATCTCCACATTTTTGTGGCTTTTCTGGTTTTCTTTCTGTAGTTGATTTCCAGTTTTGTACCTTTGTGGTCAGAAAAGATGCATGGTATTATTTCAATCTTCTTAAATTTATTGAGACTTGTTTTGTGGCCTAATATGTGATCAATCCTGGAGAATGTTCCATGGGCATTTGAAAAGAATGTGTATTCTGTGGGTTTTCGCTGGAATGTTCTGTATATATCTACTAAGTCCATCTGGTCTAATGTGTCCTTTAAGGCTACTGTTTCCTTATTGATCTTCTGTTTGGATGATCTATCCATTGGTGTAAGTGGAGTGTTAAAGTCCCCTACTATTATTGTGTTACTGTCTATTTCTCCTCTTATGTCTGTTAATAATTGCTTTATATATTTAGGTGCTCCTATGTTGGGAGCATAGATATTTACAAGTGTTATATTTTCTTGTTGGATTGTTCCCTTTATCATTATGTAGTGCCCGTCTTTGTCTCTTATTACAGTTTTTGATTTAAAGTCTATTTTGTCTGATATAAATATTGCTACCCCCGCTTTCTTTTCTTTGCCATTTGCGTGGAATATCTTTTTCCATCCTTTCACTTTCAGTTTGTGAGTGTCTGTAGGTCTGAAGTGTGTCTCTTGTATGCAGCATATACATGGATCTTGTTTTTTATCCAGTTGGCCACCCTATGGCATTTGATGGATCATTTAATCCATTGACATTTAAAGTAGCTATTGATGAATATGTATTTATTGCCATTTTGTCATTTTTTCTTTTTTGGGGGGGGTGTTTTAGTAGTTCTTCTCAGTTCCTTTCTTTTTCTCTTGCTCTCTTCACTTGTGGTTTGATGGCTATCTTTAGTAATATGTTTGATTTCTTTTGTCTTACTTTTTTTTCCTGCTTGTTATAGGTTTCTGGTTTGTGGTTACCATGAGGATCCTATTTAATATACTATGCATATAACAGTCTATGTTGAGTAGATAGACTCTTTAGCTTTACCTCTTTCTAAAAGCTCTATGTTATTTTCAATAATCAACTAATGCCCTCACTTTTTTTTGTTTTCATTTCTCTCATCTCCACAACCCCAAAATCCTATCATATTCTTTTCCCCACTTTAAGCACCTAAACCTGAACAAATTTACCCAAATGATATTGTATTATATATCTAACTCTGCTTACTCTTTCCACAAAACATTTTGCATTTTATATCAATCCATATTGATATCTGTAGACCTAGTTCATCCTTTTTAACTGTGAAATATTCTTTTTGTTCATATATAATAATGTTGTCTAATTGAACATTAATTGGATATTTCCATTGTTTCAAACTCTTTACCATTACAAATGGTGCTCTGATATACATCTTTATCCAGGCTTATTTGAGTACCTAGCTAAGAGTTTCTCTGGGATATATACCAAGGAGCAGTACTGCTGGGTAGTAGATTATGCACACTTGATTCTGCTAAATATTCAAGTTGGTCCCCTGAATGGTTGCTCCAATATCCTCTCCTTCTAACCATGAATGAGAGTTTCTACTCCTTCATATCATCACTAACACTGGACACTATCTGACTTTTTAAGTTTTACTCTTCTGATAAGTACACAAAATCATGTCTCATTTTAATTTTTAATTCTCTGATTACTAATAAATATGGGCACTTATCCATATAATTATTAGCCATTCAAGTTTCCTCCCTGTGAATTGTCTATTCATACCTTTTGCTCAAATCTATATTGGGTTGCCTGATAGTTTCTTCTTGGTTTGCAGGGACTCTTTATACTTTTAAGCTATTAATCCATCTTTCTTTATTTATTTTAAAAATGTATTCTTCCAGTTATTTGATTTTTAATGTTTATATATGATACCTATTGTTAAACAGAAGTCTTTAATGTTACTATAATCCAATCCATTAATCTTCCTCTACTTGTGACTAATCCATTTGTTTCTTGTTTAAGAAATCTCCCCCAGACCCAAGGTCATAATGATATTCATTTGAATTTAGTTCTAATAGTTGTATAATATTTCCCTTCATTTATGGGTCCTTAATCAATTATGATTTTAATTTTTTCTTGGTGCAAGGATGAAGCCCATTTCCCAATAGCATTATTAAATAACCCTTTTGCCACTTAGTTATGAAGCCAGGACTACTGTACATTTGTGTGTATATAAATATATATATATAAGTGTTTCATATATATGGATACACACACACACAAACACGATCATCTATCTGGTAAAACAATATCTTATTATCTGATAGGGTAAGTCCCCTCTCTTTACTTTTACTTTCATAGGTGTGAAGGGTCTTAGCTATTCATTGACATTCAGTCCTCCATAAATTTTAGTATTACTTTGTTCAATTTTCAGAAATATCAAATTATAATTTTAAATAGAATTTCATTATGTTTATAGATTACTTTGGGAAAAACTGACATCTTTACAGTGTTAAGCTTTCTCATTCACGAACACATTAACTTTTGTGGGAGACAGGAATTGTCCACATCAAGATATATCTCTTTGGCATGAGGATTATTTTGGGCTGGTTACTTTTAAAAACTGCAGCCATGAGAGAAACTCTGAAAAGTAGGAATTATCCTTTGTTGAGAGACATTTACATTTGTAAAGGAAATCTCCATCTGTAAAGGCGTCTCCCTCTCTGTACCACGAAGAAGGAGGGATGAACTTATCTCTAGGAACTCTTACCACTGCAGAAGGCAAGGACTTAAATCTGCATAATAACCTTACTCTTGTTTACCGTGCTTTTCTGGTGATCTCCCATAACTGACTCCCTGCACCTCCAACATCCTCCTTTGCCTTTAGCTGTGGAGGGCATTTAAGATGAGAACCTCCATCATTTTGGTGAGTTGCTCAGTTTTCCTGAGTCTCTCCCATGTATACATGTTATAAAGCTTTGTTTAATTTTCTCCTGTTATTCTGTCTCATGTGAATTTAATCCATAGTCCAGCCAGAAGGACCTAGAGTGGGTAGAGGAAATGTCTTCCTCCCCTACACTTTCTTTTTCTCCAAATGGCAGAGACAGGAAATAATACCCCCCTTTCACCTTCAAAAATACTTGGATGATGACAAAATCATCTAGCTAGCTTTTATATAAATGGTAAATACTTGAATAAAGATTTATTTGCAGGATATTAAGACCCATCTTGGTTTGTTTCTTTATTTATAAAACAAAGGGAATTGACTAGATCAGTGCTAGTCAAAGTAGTTCATAGTGACTTGTTTAGCAAGACAGCCAGAGATAAGGAACTTGCACCAGAAAGTTCTTACTTCATCAAGAAAATCTTTGGGGGGAAAAATGTCAGTTTAATCATTGGAGATGATTTCTAGATTCTCTTTTAATTTAAATGGGATAATTTCATTGATAGTAGTTTACATAGTTTTCTAATTTTGTAAAAGGTCTAAAACTCAAAAGTTTTGCAATAATTTACATAGTCCTCCTTATTGCATAAAAGATGTTTCCTTTAATTTTTCAAATTTCTTAAAGTGATTTGATTCTTTACAGGTTGTTATCTTAAACAATTTTGTTTCCTCTAGTCTCCCACATATCACCACTTTCATTAAATAAGTCATCTTTACAGCAGGGGAAAGCAAGAGAAGACATAAATTAGAGTAGAGAAAATAAAGTACACTATCATTTCTATGCCCCCAATGGCACAGGGAAGCAAGTTGGAAAAACACTAGATTAGTCGATAAATTGTAGAACCCAGAAAATCAGCACAGCTCCATTTTACTTAATTAAGAATGCCATTCTAACAAGTGTTTCCTGGGGAAACACTTTATATGGAAAGGAAGTTTGTCCTCAAGAGATCTTCCCCATCTATAACCTTTTGAATTCCTTTTTCCTTCCTCATAGACAATTTGCACAGTTGATATTTTCCTTCTCAGTACAAACCTCTTCATTTAGATGCCTGTACTATTACAGTCCTCTGTTGGGGAGAATTGGAGTCAACACATGATTACACAATGTTTACCACCAAAGTAAGTAAGGGGAAAAAGGATATCAAAATTGTGGTAAGAGTAGAGAAAGTATGAGATGTCTTCAAAATGCTTCTCTGTACCCTTCTCCAGCCAATTATGATTGCCCTATAAACTTAATTGTGGAAATTTTTCAAACTATAGAAATAAGTCTATAGAAGTAATGTTTAGAATAATTCTGATTATTCAACAGGGTTGGAGTAGAACATATATGTGTATAACCTTTTTAAAACTCTACAGGTGATAGTGACATGAAACTGCTAATCACAGTTTGTGAAGAGACCTTATCTGCCATTCTCCAGCCCAATTACATATCCAATTCTTGAACCAATCAATAACACCCTATCAAGTTGTCCAGCATATTATTGAACCCCCTCAATGACAGTGAAAACACTCTGCAAAACAGCCTATTTCAACTTTAAGCAGTTCAGAGTATAAGAAATTCCTCCAAAATCAGTCTCATGACAATTTCCAGAATTTGGTCCCATGTCTTTCCAGTAAAGCTGTTTAAAACCAGTCTAATTCATTTTACCCACAATGGCCTTTCAAATTTTTCAAGTAGATTTCCTTCTGAGACACCATTTTTCAAGCTCAGCACCTTCTCCTCAACCTTTTCTTATGTGGCAAAGTTTCCAACCCCTTTCACCAATTTGTTCTTGCCCTCCTAGCATGTTGCAGTTTGTCTATATCTGCTCTTAAAATGGATCCATGGAACCGATGTCATCTTTTATGTGAAATCTTCTCAGAACCCAGGAGATCCAGACTAGTTTTCTCTCAATCTAGGTGCTATGCTTCAGTAAATGTATTTTAATATTTTATTTGTACTTTCTTTATGGACTCCATTTCATACAAATAGCTCACATTTAACTTCAGTTAACCTAAAATTCCTAAATTGACAAGCCACTTTCCAAAAATTTGAAATTGCCTCCAACTTTTCACCCTAGGAGAAGGATGTTCCTATCATCTAGATATATCTATCCTATTAGATTTGATCTCTTGTTAGACATCACCATTTTAGATTTTGCTTCTCTCATCATTTGTAGTCACTGTTCCTCTCAGCATCTGTGCCATCTCTCTATTCATTCACATCACTGATGAAAGTGCTTAAGAGGAGCAAGACAAGGATGGAGCTCTCTCATAGGTAACTGGGGTTGTCCTCCAGGCTGACACAGGCTCACCGGCTAAGCAGTGCTGATCGGTGTCCTTTGAGTATGTTTCTTCCACTAGCAGTTAATCTCTTTAATTATTTTAGATTTCAGTCCATATTTCTGCACTATTTTCAGATAGACATAACAAGAACTTCTTTCCAAACATTTTGGTCCAAATATTCTAAGCCTACCATATTATCTTGGCAATCTCTTGTGTGAAAAAAGCAAACAAGGCCAGTGTGGCCTTACTCAGTCCCACTAATTTTTGATGGTTTTTGATAAACACTGTTTCTCACTCACAGTGTCACAGTGTACCACACGTCCCTTTCACAACATCTCCTAGAATCATACCCAAATTTGATGACAAAAGCCTACCCCTGTCTATATTAGGCATACCTAGGCTCTCCTTATGCTTCTTACAGAGTTCACTATATTTTGTCATAATTATTCATATATTTGTTACTAAGGCAAAAGCTGTATCTAAGAACAGTGACTGGCATATGGTATATGAAGTATTTGTTGAATGAATAAGTGAAAACACTTCATTCATTTTTAGCAATTAAAATTAGATGCATTGAAAGGATTTTAGATAACAGGTGTAGTGGACAGACGCCAAGGTGGTCCCCTTGATTCCTGCATTCTGGTATTTATACCTTTTATTATTCCCCTCCTCTTGAGTGTAAGTGGGACCTGTGACTTGCTTCTAATCTATTGGATACAGCAAAGGTGACTGGATGTACTTATTAAGAAGTACGCAAACACATTACACAAAATTGTATGCACATCTTGTGAGGAGACTCCCTCTTCCTTGATGGTTTGAAGGAAGTAAGAAGCCATGTGGGGAAGACCCACACAGCAAGCAATTGAGGGCAGCTCCTGACCAACAGTCAGCAAGAGACTGAGGCTCTCAGTCCAACAACCCACTAAGAACTGAATGCTTGGAAGTAAATCCTTCCCTGGTCGAGCCTCAAATGAGATCAGATCTGTTGCCCCTTGGCTTAAGCCTCGGAGATGACTCAGTGAAGCCATGCCTGGACCTCCAAACCCACAGAAACTGCATGTCGAAATTATCTAGGAAGCTTTATAAATACACACATACGCCAACCTCAAACTTTCAGAGTATTTTGAAAAAAGACCCCAGGTGATTCTGACGTTTACCCCTGGTTGCAAACCCCTGACCTAAACTAACAACCAATATTAACATAAAAATTAAAAGCAAAATGATGTAAGAGTAGGTATCTTTCTTACTGTCACAGAACTAATGACTAGCAGTCAGGACGTATTTTTCTCTTCTCACACTAATACTTTTATCCATACCCTACGCACAGGCTTCTCCTCTGTTCTCAAACACGCAAAGGGTCTCATGCTTTAAAAAAAGTGACTTTTTCACGTCTTCCTTGTGTATCCAGTCTATTCATTCTTTTCAAGTTAAATCTAGTCCTGTCTCTGCCATTTAACCACTCATTTACTCCCATGCCCTATGACTTTTGACCTTACTAAATCCATTCACTAAGGTACCCACAACCTTTCATAATGCACAGGATAGCATGCCCACCCTGCTATTTTCCCTATTATGGAGACGCAGGCCTAAGTAATAATAAAGCACGGACAGAGGTAAAAATAAAGAACAAAGATTACTGCCCTACTGCCCTAGACCTACCTTGGTTCTGGCTAGTTCATGCCATCTCAGTCCCACCAATAGCATGCCATTGAAGGAGGCAGAAACTGCAATCAGTCCCAGGTTTACTTCATAGCTGATTTCACCATCCAGTCCCCTTGCTTTCTAATGATTAAAGAAGACTTCATTTTACCTTCTCAGACTTACCAAAGAATAAGTGAGCCAGTGGCTATTTGAGTGTCAGTCTTCTAGTTACAAGAAACTATAAATATTATAAAAACAACACTGGTTGCAGGGATTTGGCCAGGGAGAAGTAATCTGGAAGTCTCTTCTCCAACAGGCCCGGCCTCTCATTTTCCTGTCTTGAAGGACTGCTGTGGTCTGAGGCCTGCAGCAGTGAGAGTTGAGGCATGGTTCAGACACACCTGGCAGTCCAGTGAACCCATGCAAAGACAGTATTCCTGTTGGGACAATTTCTTCCTCGGTCTAAAAAAGCAATAAATCTCTTCTTATTTAAGTGACAAGTGGTAGAAACCGTTAATTTTGGTTTTGGTAACACCTCATGAATTGGAAGGGAGGGAGTAAATCAAATCTGAGATTATAACCTGATTCCTCCACAGCCCGGCAGAAGTCAGGAGAGAAAGCACTGCCTTAATGAATAGGAGAGGAAGCACTGCCTTAATGAATAAGATGCTCTAAATGAAGAGCAAAGGCAGAAGACATGCTGAAATGTCCAAGGAGGGTGTTCAAGGTGCGATTTATTCCCAACCAATTGTGCATTCAGCTTTTGCTTTTTCCTAAAGACTCTGCAAGTTGTGTTGAAGTATACCTATCAGTATTCCACTAACAGACACATCTCCACGTTTTTGCTATTTTGTTCACGTTTATCGTAAGAATCTCGGTCTCCTAGGACCATCTGTGACCTCTTGGTCTTGATTCCAGAACCATCTTTCTTATCTGAGATTATAGATTTTGAGAGCATCTAGGTCATCCCTGCTTATGGTATAATATCCTTGCCTCTAGCGTGCACTTGCCTTTCTTGTAAAACAATCTTTTCTGTACCTTCTCTCAAGTCCCTCTTACATGCCCCCATTTTTAAACACATTCATGCCATGCATGTTAATTCCTCTCACCACAGCAACTCATACCCCTCACTGGGCACTCTGTGAAGGGCCCTTTCTTATCCTGAAGCAAGAGGTTCAGAAGTTACATTGAGAAAAGTTTCTGTTATATCAGCAGCTGCGGCTGCAGTGATGCGTTCTGCACCTAATCCATCAGATATCTGTTCTCTCAGCTACCCTGAAAGAGATAAGCTGTTCTAGTAACAAACAGCGCAGCCTGTGTCCTCCTGGCTATCTCCAAACTGAACTATATTTCCACTAATTAAATTGTGCTTCCTCGATTGGAGAAGCAGAGCTTGAACTTGATGCTTCCTTCCAAACTTATAATCACTCTTTCCCTTTAAATCCGCCCAGCAACTAAGCTGAAAACTAAAATTTTCCCCTCAGGCCTCTGCATTCTTTCTTCTCTGAATCCATTTTGATTGCTCTCTTTGTCTCAATGCTTACGTGGGCCCCAACATTTTCATGGGACCCAAGTTTGTCTCTAAAAGGATCCTTCCAATGCAACATCATCTTTTCCCAGATGTTTCTGTTTTTTTCCTTCATACAGTCATTTGGAAAGATTTCTAACTCTTCTCTATCTCTCTGCTTTTACTAGGAAGGGAAAACTGCTTTCTGCTGCTGGTGGCTTAAAAAATAAATTCCTATTAAAAACAGTCATATGTAACCATATGCAACATATTTTAGAACAGCATACCAGATTAAATATATAAAAACAATCTTCCAATAGGTAAAAGTAAGTAACATAAGATTTCTATTTCCAATTGGGTCATTTAACAAGTCAAAGTCTTCTGGTCCAAGACCATGGATAATGACTGTGCCAGCACAATAGCAATGAGCGCTTGAACTACTAGCCTGTCCACTTAACCAGCATCTGCTGAAAAAACCAGGGACACATGCATACAAAAAAAGCAAGCAAAAGAGTTTGCATCCCCTGGTTCTCCTTCTCTATCCTTCAGGTGATCCCAAGAGTCACATCATTGATAGCATTTCCATCACGATAGGACTGCTCCTGCCTTGTGAATGGGGCATATATGGAAAAAGTTAGAGAGCTGCAGCTAATAGCAAAACAAATCCAATTATGCACCAGCGATTTTAATGCCTTTCCAAGATTGAAGTGGCTCACTATACCTCAGACTGTAAAGATCCAGGGAGCATGTTTATTTATTTATACCATGCCTCCCTCCAAATAGGATTTGAGGCAGCTCAGTGAGCATGTTAATAATGCTTATTCTCAAGACCCTATTTGCAGTGTTGTGCTGCAAGAGATATCATTACCCCTGTTTGCTCTTATAAAATCTGACTGTTTGGAGGCTCGTTTGTTTGTGGAATTTTCTGAAATTCAGAAGAGACCTTGAGGTCTGACTTCTTCTACTCCCATAGGATTTTTAGTGTAGGAAGGGAAGAACCCAAACGCTAGGGTGGAGCCACCTTGGGAGGCAAAGGTGAGGCAAGCATACAGGATTCTGGAATCCTCACTGTTGATGCTGAGAGGTCAGCCATAGGAGGTCCTCGTCTGGAAATGGGACTTTGAGAATTATTAAATGCTCCTGTTCCTAACACCAGAGCATGGGGCTTGTTCACTGGGTTATTAAAGTTTTCTTCTTAGTATGTGTGATTAGGGCACTGTGGAGTCTGGAAACCTCTGCTGTGTAGAAATGAATGTTTCTCATGTTTCTTGATGGGAACTCAGGTCAAGAGAGAAAAAGCATTGACTGAGACTTCATGAGGTATCTGGTGCTGTGCTAGGCATTTTACATGTAAAGTTGCAGCCAGTCCCAGTGAGAAATTTGCTAGATTGGAGCTATTGTGTTCCCCTTTTGTAGATGAGGAAATGGATGCAGAAAGAGGGAGCTACTTTGTCCAAGAAGAAGCAGCTGGTAAGTGATGATGCTGGAAGTGGAACTTGGATCTATTTACAACCTGCAGGTGTCTGACCTTTGTGGTAGACTGACTGATACCCAACACTGTGCTTAGCAGACAGTAGGCACAAGGCTGACATTTGCTTGCAAGAATGACACAAAATTTTAAAACAACTCATTCAGTAGATATTGACTGAGTGCCTACTATGTGCCAGACACTGTGAATCAACATAGGATAAATTCTACACTAAAATTGCAATTCAAATGTAAATCAGCTTTAATCTATGAAAATGAAATTAGGCCAGCAGGGAGGCCATCAATGAGCCGATTAGAATACATCCCATAAGAGGAAGAACTGGCAGGAAAAATGAGGTGAAGGAATGATGAGATAATGTCATTTTTAAATTGCCTCCTGTTCTCCTGAAATACTTTTAAGATTTTACTGCAAAGTTACACAGTCATCAGGAATATGCCATTTTCAAAAGACTTTCTCACTTGGGTCAGTGCATAAATAATAATACACGTGTAAAAATGCATGACTATTCATTAAGACATTGACCACTTCCAGCCTATTGAGTACATTAGTATTTTAAAAATTACTTTAATACATATTTACCCAATAGACCAGAAAAGTTCCTTTGGTACATGATGTGCATTTTAAAAGCTGCCTGCATAAGGAGTTATCCGATCTGAACCAGTCTGCTGCCAACTACATAATATGCATTTTAAAGAACAACCTAATTATGTGCTTACCCAAGAGAACAAAGTTAATACTGAGGGTTAACACTTATTACCTTCCTTTACTACCTTTTACTCTTTTATGTCAAATAAAATGGAGAAAAAAAGTCTTTTCTGCCCTCTCATCTATTTTATCTTGACAACTAGTGTCCCAATGCCTTTCTCATCCCCACCTTCAAAAACTGAGAGGAAGAGAGAGAGAGAAGAGGAGGCAAGATAGGGAGGGAGAAGGAAAAGGTAAAAAAGAAAACTGTATAGAATTAAAATTAAGTTCCTGGTTTATAGCAAATGTGGAGGATCAAAACTCCATCCTTTAATATTTATTATTTCCTCCCCTCCTAATAATAGTTTAACCTATATACTCCCTCATTCCAAAATTTTCTAGTTTCCCCTGTTTACTTTACTTTTATAGAAAGACAATTACCTTTCCCCTTTCTCCTTGGTGAGACACAACGTTTCTTTCTCCACTTGCACAAAAACATCAAGGTCTTCTGTTGTCTAGTCATTGAGTCTGTTTCCATTGGCATGATACCGCGGGCTTCCCAGCAGAAAATCCATTCCTGTTCACACAAATAGAAAATAAAAAGCATTATTTTCAACAGATAGACTAATTCTCCAGTTTTTGCTCTCATGTCCTCATTTTGCCACACTGTCAGGAATGATATCACCCCACCTGTGAGGGGTAGCTGACAGACCAAGAGAGCAACCTTGACAATCTCTCCATAGGGATGACTTTTGCCTTTACTTTCCAGCGATGTATAATCACCCATTTAGCTCTAAAGAACACACACCCAAGATGGAAGTACCACTTAGTGTTTAAGTATTAGAAGTCAGCTGGTTGTAGAACAGTGGGTTATATGTGTGTGAGTACAAATGGTTGCTGTATACACTACTCCTAAACGTTATTCTCTGTCACTCTCAACTGTGATAGCAGACTTACGGTGCTATTTATTTTATTTTTAAAAATCCATTCCGTACAGAGGTTTACCTCCTCTCTTTACCACAATTCCCCCATTGCTACGTCAATTACACTTTATCCACAAAAAGAAATTACAGAAACCTTTCACAAATTCTATTTGAGTCTTAAGAATTGTCTGCCTTCTATTCTAGATGTGTTTATTTCAATCAGTCTAGAGAGATGAATTCAGGTTTGTTAAGGATAAATAAAAAGACCAAAGTCAAGTTTTTTTTAATTCATTCCAATATTTTATCATTTACTCTTTCTTTTCATTTTTTTATTACTATTTCATACCTGAAGGATACCCCAGAGATTCAAAGGCTGGTGGGATTTTCTTAAATACACTTGGTAATTTCATAAAGAAGAAAGTAAATCTTAGAAGAGGCTAAGTGGACTGTAATTAAAGCAAAGTTTATTCCATATCAGCACAGTAATTAAAATATAATTAATATTTAAAGAAGCAATTCTAATACCAAAAACGTATATTTAAACTCCCAGGCAACTATACTAATGAGCTGAATGATTCAACTTAGTGTACTCATGTTTCTTACTCTCCAGTTGACGAGAATAACAAGTATAATTGGAAACACTCTGTAAATATGAAGTCATTATTTTTATTGTGGGTATGAATATAGATGTACAGCAAAGAACTAAATAAAATTTAAAAATAAGGACCACCATCATAAATCTACACCAACCATGTTCCGACACAACCACCTCTTCTTACATAGATGGTTTGTTTTAGATGCAGCACTATGAGTAGTAAACTCTACTCGAGGGTCGGGTTCCTTTTCTCATTTTATCACAGCTCTAAGATAGAGACTAAAAGTTAGAACAAACTGGAAGGAAACTTTAAAATCTCCAGGCTGTTTGATATGTTTATTATTTTTACAAGCCTCTGAGAAATACACAAATACCTTTTGGTTCAAGAGCATGCTCTCCTTTTGTTCTAATAATTTTTCAAATAAATTTTGCATTTTTTCCAAATTAATTTTGGCCATACTTGGATTCAGTTTGACAAAACAAGACACACCTGAATTTAATTGAGTGACTTTTCTCTTTCCCCATCTGGGTTAAATGGCAGTACTGGGGAAATCTGTCTTTTAACTCACTTTAAACATAATCTTTTTCCACATTCTTTTCTTTGGCAGTTTTCTTCTCAAAGTTGTACTTCCTGCGATACAACCACATTCATCCCTCAGGCATGATACGGGGCCCTCTTTTTGCAGAACAGGAAAGGCATGACTTGAAAAGGCAACAAGATATATTAGAAAAGGTGAAGCTTCACCAAACTTTGTTTCTAAAACCTGGTGTGTGTGTGTATGTGTCTGTGTTTGTGTGTAAGAAAAAAGAAGAGAGGAGAGAGAGAACACAGATGCTCACGATTGTCTTCAAGAGCTGAACTTTTTACACCAAGTTGGGTTGCCAGATTTAGCAAATAAAATTATAGGACTTCCAATTAAATTTGAATCACAGATAAACAATGAATATTTATGTTCAAGTATGTCCCGTGTGGTATTTGGGATATACTTTATACTTAAAAAATATATTTTTTGTTTATCTAAAATTCACATTTAACTGGGCTTCCTGTATATTATCTGGCAACTCTGTCTCCAAGGCTTTCCTCAATTTAACATTCAACTGATTTTATTGTAAAAAAGTATCTTGGTGGGTGAGCTGAGACTGATATACTCCCCTAAAATTGGCCCAAGTTTAGCAAGTTTTTTTTCCTTCAACTGAAAAAATTTTTAAACAACAAAGGCAATCTTGAGATGCAAAATTGATACCAGATGCAGAAACAGAAGCACAATGAGTGCCACAGAGTAAAATTGTCTCATCCAGGCATCTGGGTTCCCTCTCCTTTTCTAACACATTGGTCGAAAAGAAAAGTCTTTGGACCTTTCTTTTTCCTGCTTTCCTGTGGGCAACTTTTATCTTTCCTAGAATCCTATTTTGATTTATCTACAGTGTTTTTGAGTGTAGCTCTTTGTTCAGATTTTTCAGTGGTTGCTCTATGTATTACATTATACACACATAACTTATCACTACCCACAGGTGTTGACGTTTTACCAGTGTCAACTTGACCACCCTTCAAGTCCCTTTACTCTCCTCCGTTTAGAACATCATTGTCTTAAGCATTCCCTCTACATGCTTTCAGAACTACAGCACACACTGTTATGATTTTTGCTTCAATTATCAAACAATTTAGAAAACTCAAGAAGACAAATTTGACTGTATTAACCCATATTTTTGCTCTTTCCATTGCTCTTCCTTTTTGAGGTTCCAAGAGTCCTTCTTTTTATCATTTCCTTTCCTTTTCAAACTTCCTTCAGCCATTCCTTTAGGGTAGGTCTGTTAGTGGCAAATTCATTTAGTTTTCCTTCATCTGAGAATATCTTGATTTCCTCTCCATTCCTGAAGGATAGTTTTGATGGACATAGAATTCCGAGTTGACAGTTCTTTCCTTGCATACTTGAAAAATGTGTGCTACTTCATTCTGGCCTCCTGATGAGAAATTCACTGTCATTCGAATTCTTTTTCCCTTAGAGGTAAGATATCATCATTTCTGTCTCTTTGCTTTCAAGATTGTTTTCTTTGTCTTTAGTTTTCAGGAGTTTGTTTATGATGTATCTTGATCTGTATTTCTTTGGGTTTATCCTGCCTGGAGTTTGCTCCGCTTCGTGAATCTGTAGAATTATTGCCAAATGTGGGAAATTTCAGCCATTGTTTCTTTGAATAACTTTCCAACTCCATACTCATTCTCTTCCCATTTTAGGACTCCAATGACATAAATGTTAAATCTTCTGTTATAGATCCCCCAGGTCCCTGAGACTCTGTGCACTCTTTCTCTGATGTTCAGAGTGGATCATTTCTACTGCTATCTTCAAATTCACTGATTCTCATTACCATCCCACAGGAATGAAAATCCCAGTCCGCTTCAGCCTTCTCTGACCCCTCTGGTGGGAGGAGGAACACCCATTACAATCCAACAAGATTGGAAGTATAGGCTCCCCACTTAGCCATTGCTCATTGGCAAGATAAAAGTTTTCTTAGAAATGTCTATGTGTGCTTTCAATCTCATCCTAATCCATCTCTTTTGGAAACCAAGTTCCATCAAATATCCCTCTCTTTTCTAAACTCTCAAACTTTCACTTTCTCGTATTTCTGTTCTTTATCCTGCATACATACTCATCTCCTCAGTAAAAAGACAAAAACAAAAACAAAATGACCTACAACTCCTCTAGCTGTATTCTTATTAATTGCCATCTTTTCATAACCAAGAGCAGGCAACAGTGTCAACACCCCTTCTTTCTATCACTCTTTCCTAAGCATAGAAACAGGGATGCAGAGGAGAGCCCTTCATATGCTAAAATAACATTTCTAAATTTCAACATGATCTTCCAATATAAGCTCCAATCAAAACTGTATTTAATTATCAGAAGCAAGATAAAACTTCAAAAGACATGAAATTTACTATATAAAATCATAAAATGTCATACTCTACTTGTTCTACAACTAAAACAACACACATTTTTCATCCACACAGAAAATACAAAAGAAAGACTTTCATCACCATCTATTGTAAAGACCTATAATTATTACATCCAACTTTTCTGAGCTTCATCTTACAAACTCCTTTTTCATGTACGTCTATGCTTGAACCAACTCCAGTCTCATTTCTGCCCTCATCACCCCACTGAAGCTAGTCTTAGTTAAGGCCATCAATCTCTTCTTGTTCCTGTATGGAAGGAACATCTTTCAGCCATCTTTCACTCTCTGAAGTCACAGATATGATTGAATGCTGTTCTTCCCTGTTCATGAAATCCTCCTCTCCCCTTGTACATTATAAAGACACCCCTTCCTTCCTGTTCATTCTCCTACCTGTTCAACACTTCTTCTCTGTCATAAATGCCCACTCTCTAAATATGTTTCTCCTTCACATTCTATATATTTCCCCACACAAGCCCCTCAACACTATGGTTTCGACTGCCGCTTACATGCTGATGACTTCCAAATGTTTATCTCCAATCCAAAACTCATTCTTGAGTTTCTTCTTGGCATGTCCACCTGGATATTCCCTAAATTCAAACAAATCAAAACTCATCAAGCAAGCTCATTGCTTTAAAACTAAGTCTGCTCTTCCCCTTTTATTTCATCTCTCAGAAATGACACCTACTACATCACTAAAGTCAGGAACACCTAGTAGAGTGCCATGACAGATGAAGGACATCTTCCTTACAATGATATTTGTCTTATTATGATTTGTGTGCCAATTTTTATTTCTCACATGATATAGTGAGTTCATCATTGATTTCCTAGAAATGGCATCCAATAAAGTTTTGGTGAATGAATAAAGAAAAATTGAATTTATCTAGAAAAATACTGATAACCACAAAAGTCTTCCTTTGGGATGAAACAGATTATGCCCACTCTCCAGCGATTTGTGTATATGTGTCCACTGCTTCATGCTAGCATCTAAAATTGCCTGGTATATAATAGGTGCCTAGTAAACATTTGTTGAATGAAGGGATAAAAGTAGTTTTCTCTAGAGACTCTTTGTTCCACATTTTTTCATAAGAAATCTAAGACTGTGAGAGCATCCTAATTATAGTTTGCATTAGTTATTATCTACTAATACATAATAAATTACCCTAAAAACTTAGTGGCTCAAAGCAACATTTATTATCTCACAGATTCTGTGGTTCAAGGATCTGGGTGATGGGGCAGTCTGGTGATGCAGTGGGTTAAGTTCACGCATTCTTCTTTGGCAGCCTGGGGTTCACAGGTTCAGATAACAGGCGTAGACCTAGGCACTGCTCATCAAGCCATGCTGTGGCAGCATCCCACATAGAAAATAGAGGAAAGTTGGCACCAATGTTAGCTCAGCGACAATCTTCCCCAAGCAAAAGAGCAAGATTTGCAACAAAGGATAGCTCAGTGTGAATCTTCCTCACCCAAAAAAAAGCAAAGAATCTGATTGATGATTGGCTGGATTCTCTGGCTCTGTGTATCTCACAAGGCTGCAGTCATCTTAAGGTTCAACTGAGAAGAGCCTTCTTCCTAGTTCCCTCAACATGGTTGTTAGCAGGATTCAATTCCTTGCAGCTTGTGTGATTGAGACTTCAGGTTTTCATGAGCTCTTGGCCAGAGACTTACTCATTGTTTATTTTGTTGTTATTGTTTTTGCAATGAAAGTCACAATCTGTTGTAATCTAATCCCAAAATGACAGCCATCATTTTTGCCACATTTTATCCATTAGAAGCAAGTCACTAGGTCCAACCACACTCTAGGGGAGAGGATTTCATGACAGCATGAACACTAGGGAGGCAGAGTGGGCAAGTGTTTCCTGGGAGCTGTGGCACAAGCTGCCTACCACATCATGCATAGATACTCACCTAGGAAATGGGAAGCCATTGTGAACAGAAACACTGGGGATCACAGCCATGTGAGGAAACAGACATCCCTTTTCACTTTTATTAATAAACAAATGGAATTTTACCCTAGGGACAAAGAAAAAGCCTTTATCTCTTTTCTACAGTCACAAATGTCTTCAAGAATGAAATTAGATTAAGATGCAAGCATATTTTAAATCCCTGTAGTCCAATCTAGACCTTCCCTTCCCTTCTCTGCACAGACCAACCACCTATGTAAAACGGCAACAGGATTCTATACTCTTGTCAATTTGGTCTTGAGCTGGACTCAAAGTTGAGGGCCAGACATAGATGCAAAGGTCAATATCTATCTGGCTACAACTTCCCCCAGACAAATGACCTATTGACTAACTCATAGGTAAGTTCCCATCAATAGTTTCAAGTTCCACATAACCTCAAAGGATATTAAATCTATATGTTTCTGTCTTTCTTGGTATCTACAGTAGATGAAGCTGAATTTAGAACCTTGATTAGATGAATGGTGGTTGGTTATAGGAGTCAACTCTATTATTTGGTTGGTAGAATTTGGACAACACATTAAGTCTGGAAAACAGTAGAATCATGTGTGGGAATTTAGAGTGTACAGAGGATTCCTTTGGTCATGGATGGTTAAAACTACTTGGTTAAAAGATTTCATAGGCTTTCATATATAGCTTCTAAAACAAAAGCTGATTCTGTATATTTAGCACCTACTACTGTCAATTCATTGTTTTCCACTCATACTCCAAAATCCAAACCTTGCCAGAAAATGAGAACAGAGAAGATTTTGAGTTCTTATTGAAAGACAGTGAATTTGAGATGGCCAACTGTGAGTTAATTGCCTCTGAGCATTTCTGGAATTGCTGCTTGTGCATTTTCTTATTGACAGGATCTCTAATACCGAAAACACGAATTGTTTCAAGCAAGGTCATGCAGTTTAGTTTTGCATCCTTTTTTCTAGACCTGTAAGTGTGGCAGTTTTGCACAGTTCTTGGGGTAAAATTCATATATTAGTAGCTTTGGATTTGGGGACTTACAAAGAAGTGGGAGGGTTTGGGAACTAAAGAGCAGTTCAGTGCTTCTTACATCACAGAAACCCTGAAGGAAATGAGGGAAGAGACATGCATGGCTCAGACTCCAAAATAAGGAAGGACGACAAGTGCATTAAGATTCAAAGGCTATGACTTGACAACTTCATATGGCAGCTTTACAAGGGGAAGGGCTTTGATGTGTGAATTATAATCCTACCTCTATCGCCATCTTGCTATGTGATCTTGGGGTTCAGCTTTGTAATCCATAAAATAAGAGTATTGAAATGCTTCACCTACAAGGGCCATTCCAGCTATAAAATTCTCTACTGTGGCCTGATAGAGGAGACTCAATCAAACTGTAAAGTAGGTAAAATTTCTGGCCTACAACCTCCCTATCAATTTACACTTCCTTCCTCTTGGCACATTTCCCCAAGAATTATCTCTAACCTCCAGATCTTATCCTGTGTGAATATTTTCACTCCTCGGACAGTCAGCCTGTCTGGTAATTAATGCTACTGACTAGTAATAAAGATGTTAGCTGATAGTGGCTGAATGAATGACCCTTCCCACAATTAATAGCATTTTAAGCATAAATGGATTCTCAAAGACTAAAACATCGTGACCCAAAAGAGTGAAGTTTTAATGATAAACCCAGAGGAAGTAGAGTTAGTTTTTTGAGCATAATTAATGATCTACCCTGTTATTCATAAAGCTGTGCTGACTGATTTGTCTAGAGTGAGAAGTTCAAGGTGTAAGAGTTGAAAGAATGCCATTTTAGCACAGACTTTGAAAGCAGACAGAATGGAGTTAAGTCCCTGTGCTCCCATTTGCTAGCTGTTTGATTTTGAGCAATTTACTAATCCATCTGACCTTAAGTTTTATCATCTATAAAATGGGATTAGCAATGTCTATGTCCCAGAATCATTTTAAAGAATAAAAAATACATCTGGCACATAGTACCCATGTAACAACTGCTAACTATCATTATTATTTCCTTGTCTCTAGGAACATAATGGTAAACCCCATTTTAAAAATCAAAATGGTGCTATTTTCACTCCCATGTGGAAACTCACAAAAAGGTTTGCTGTTTCATAAAGTGAATATACAATACAAAATCTCTAACTATAAAGTAATGATACTGGCTCAGCATACAAAAGCCATCAGATTATTTTATAGATACTTTAAAATAATTAATTGTTTCTGTACTTCTTTACCTTATGAAAGCAAACTTTTCTACTTTCAGTGGATAACTTGCAGTCCCTCATTAATGATGGATAATTTCCCTTAGCCTTCAAAATTATCTGTCCTGTTTAGATAATCTTTAAATTATGGATATCGATTTAATTGAAATAGAAAAAGACTGACCCCATGCTATGAATCAAATAAGTACAAATGAGAAACTAATCCAAAGCCGAAGCTCCCTGGATCTGCACACCTCATTAGCCCTTAGACACTGACTACTCAATATTACTATTGTAACATTACTTTACTATTTAAATCCCTTTATGTTTTATTCAGATCTATAGTTTTTGCCTTTAAAGACCAAGTATTGAGGAACTATTGGGCATTGCGCTAGGGGAGAGTTCCCTCCACCAATAGGGGCCAAGGGGAAGGCTCACATGGGCAGGCCTGCGTATTCCCAGTAAAACTGCCCTTGGCCCTCCTCCGGCTTTCCATCTGCGGATTCCAGAGTGACCCCCAAGTGCTAGGAGTAAGTCTGTCCCTTGGTCCTTCAAACTTTCATTGCCTGATGTCAAGTGAAAATGCTAAAACTTTGCAAATCCAGATCAGACTGACATCCTTGTGACCTTCCTCAATAATGATGGTCTGGTCTAGCCTCAGGACTATCCGGACTAATTTCATAATGCCTTTTATTATTGTTTATGTCTTCATCACAGGAAACCCAGGACTCCCTGGTCATCCTTCTTCCCTGATCCTTTTTACTTTCCCTGAGAAAAGTGAAATGATCGGATGACTTTCACAAGTTTTACTACTCTACCCACCCATTTATTCATGAATGTTCTCTTCTTTCTCTCTCATTACTATGAATTAACTGTCCATGTACCTAGCTAACATTAACTCGTCTACTTTGCAATAGATATCATCTCTTGCCATCTTTGAGACTGTTGGTCAAGTTGATTTCTTCTCTTTCTTGAATTATTAAGGTTACTTTTACCAGTGCCTCTCTTCCAGCACCACACAGGCATGTATTATTTCTCCCACTAAAACAAACAAAAATTGTCCCTTGATTTTATCTCCCCTGACAACTATAACCCATTTTCTCTCCTTCCCACTACAGTAAACACCTAGAAAAAAGTTCCTGTGCCTACTGTCTCCAATTTCTCTCTATTTTCTTTTAAATTCATTAATGTTTTTGCCTCCATGACTCCACCAAAACTTTTCTTACTCTTATCGTTGTCAACACGACTTCATCGTTACTAAATCCAAGAGTCAATTCTCAATCCTCATTCTACTTATCCTATCAGCAGCATTTGACACATTTGTTTATTTACTCCTCCTTGACGTGGTTTCTAAAACTTGACACTCCTCTGACTGTCTCATAACTCACTAGGTACTTTTTTGTAGTCTATATGCTAGTTTCTCCTCAGCTCACTAACCTCTTAATAGTGGAGTGACCCAGGGCTTCGTCCCTGAACTTCATCTATTTTATCTCTACACTCACTCCTTGGAGATTTCATCCAAGGCTTTAAATACTGCCTCTGTGCTGATGACTTCCAAATTTAATCTCCAGCCAGGGCCTCGCCTCCACTTCAAGCTGCCACTCAGTGTCTCCACATGCTTGTCTAATAGGCATCTCAAGTGTGGAATACCCCAACTAAACTTCCAATTGATCCTTCTCCCCAAACCTTCTACCACAGTCTTTCTTAGTGAAGAGTAGCTTCTTTCTTCCAATTGCTCAGGCCCAAAACCTTGAAATCACTCTTGACTCTTTTCTCTCTCATACAAATACACACTTATACCCTATCCTGTCCAACACCAAATCCTGCCAACCTTATCTTCAAAATATAGCCAGAGTCCAACCACTTTTCACCACCTCCACCACTACTATTCCAGTCCAAGCTACCGTTACATCTTGCCTAGATCATTGCTATGGCTTCTTAAGTGGGGTCCCTGCTTCTTTCTGTGAATTCTTAACACTGTAGCAATAGGGAACCCAGGAAAATGTATAAGTCAGATCATATCACTCTTCTGCTCAAAAGTCTCTAATATCTCACTCAGATTAAGAGCCAGTGTTTTTACAGATCCAGTTCCCTGCTCAGTCTCATCTCCTACAATCTCACTTTCCTAAGTCCCCACCCTCTGGGCATCTTGCTCCCCCTCAGACTTGCCAGGTGCGCTTTCACTTCAGAGTGTTTGCACTTGCTGCATGCATGGCCTGGAATGCTCTTGCCCCAGATATCCACACGACTCAGTCCTTCACCTCTCTATGTGTAGTCTTTGCTTAGGGTTTCTCTTCTCAGAAAGGTTTCCCGTGATCACCATATTTAAAAACGGAAACCCTGGCTCTGACCCTCTGTCCCCTTTCACTGCTTTGTTTTTCTCTTTTGCACTTTCACCATGTAACACACTATGAATTTTACTTACATTCCTTATTAACTGTCCATCCCTCTCAGGATGGAAGCTTCATGAGAACAAGGATTTTTAGTCTCACTTTATTTTCTGCTATCTCAGGTGCCTGAAGCAAAGAAATGTTAAAAATTCTTAGATGTTTAGGAAATAGACAACATAGTCAATTATAGTTTAGGAAATATACAACATATAACATGTTGTAATAACAATAATGATAATAGCAAACATTGTGTAATGCTTACTATGTGTCAAGTACTGTTTTAAGGGTTTTATATATGTCTGTTTATTCATATAACTCACTCATTTCATCTCAATAATGAATCTGTAAGTTGATAATACTTTTGTCCACATTTTAGAGATGAAGAAATTGAGGCCCAAAGAGGTTAAGAAACTCCCTGAAGATTATACTGACAGTATGTGGGAAATCAGAATTTGAACCTGGAATTTATACTTAACTTCTCTAGGTTCTGTTTCTTCTGTTAAAATTGAGAAAATAAAATCTTCCTTGCAGGGTTGCTGTGAGAATTATAGATAATACATACAAAGTATAAAGACACTAGCACAGTGTCGAACCCTGGCATGTCAGTACATGAAAGTAATAATTAGGCAGCAACTGCTGAACATACAGAGTAAAATGTAGTACAAGCAATACGAAAACGTCTTTCTAAATGGAGGTACTGTTATTCAATCTCTCAATTTGTGTTTTGATTGGCAGCACCATACTTAGGAGAGTCCTACAAAATCACACAAATGAAAATTAGCCTTTCTTGTCTATGGAAAAACATAAATTGGAGGAGTTTTTTTTTGTTTTTATTTTCTTGGCTTACCAGTTGTGTTATGCAAGCCTGTATCAACGTAGACACACTCTAACAATGCAGGCATATTTGTTTTTCAAGTCAAAGGGGGAAGACTTTAGAAGCCACTCAGTACTTCTTTTATTTGTCAAAGACTCTAATCTGCTCTTCGTTTAAACTTGCAGAGCTCCAGTATGAAGAAATCTTTAAACCCCAGGCCTGCTGACTGGCAAGAACTCTGTTCTGGTACCACAGAGGAGCCAGAAATAAGGCTCCATACAGGGGCTCTGAAATGAAGTGTGTAGATTGATGTCCCCATTGTGTTCCAGTGGCCCCAAAATATCTTCACAGCATGTATAACAGTATGGGGGCTCTACTGAATTTGTAATCTGGAAAACAAATTAAAAGGTCAACATGCATGTATACTTATAATGGAATTGATATTTGCTAATCAGTGAGGGGAAATGTTTCTTCTTTTGTAGCAACTTCTTAAAGTTTTCTGGGGAAAGCCTGCGGTCAGCCTTAGAAAGCTCTTACAAATTACAATTCAATATTTTCTAAGATATTTGGGACAAAGGGTGGCCAAACTAACAGTCTAATGACTTTACAATTTCAATATCAAGACTAAGAGGCAATATCAAAGTAGTACATTTTTCATGTTCATTAAAGGGGGAAAAAATATACCATGGCATAACTGTAGTAGAAAGAATCAAAAAAAGAGTGGCTGTTTTAAAACCACACTATAATATAAATTCCTTAGATTTGCAAATATCCTTTAGTTGGAAACTGTGGGGGTAGCATGTCAATTTCACAGGGGACAATAATTGTCAAACACCTTTATCAGAATAGAGATCAGACCTTCATAACTCTTCTGCTAGTAAGAAGTGGGTAAAGTGGTCTTCCACTCCTAAATCCCAATTCTATCAACCTGGAATTTATGAGTCATTTTATCCCAGGTCAATTAGTTCTACAAACATTTGTTTGCATGACTCATAGAGATACCTAGAAAAATACATTAATAATTAAAGCATCACTTTTGGAATATAAAATCAGAGTTTCTCAATATACCTCCATTTGGTTTATCAGTCTATGATGTGTGATAAGACCATTCCTCTAAAATCCATATCCTTCACTTCAGCTGACTGCTGTCACCAAACACAGGACCTGCACCAGCCAGAGTGGTGGAAGTCCTGGACCAGAAGCTTCTCTGCCTCTATTTGCGCCACTCTGTTTGCTGTGGTCATGACGTCATCTCTCTTTTTCAGTCAACCCACTCTTACAACACTTTACAATTTCACCTTTAGAGATTATTTTGCATAGGTTATAGTTCTAATTTTCTGAGTCCTACCAACATAGAATAGAATACCTTAATGTCATTAATCACATAATCCAAGCCACACTCCCACTTCTAGGGACATCTGATTACCTCCATGATTTATGGCGTCTTGCAAAGCTTAATCACTGAAGTCAGCACTTCCTCACCCGACCTCAACCCCCTGCTCATTTATTTATCCTTCCTCAGATAGTACTCAGCACTCACTACTTTACATATGGCTCTCAATAAATATCAGTTGGATTAAATTGGGCTTCATCTTTTTCCTTATTATTGTTTTGGCATCTTTGTATTATAAATAAACTTCTGAGTTTTAAATGGGTTTTAGTCGCAGACATGAGTGGCTTGGGAATTAGTTGATGAAGTAATTAGAAGCAAATTTAGGTTAGTGGGGAAAAACTAGAACACGCGAATAGGAGGTAAAGATTAAAAGGTGATAGGAAAAGCGTCCAGTTCAGACAAAGCTGATATTGAAGTGATTTGGGGAGATTTTTAATTCATGAAGTATAACAACCATAACTTAAAAATTTTAGCTTACATATATGTGTAAAATGTGACCTACCGTGGATGAGGACTGAGGAGCAGGGTGATAAGGTACTGTGAAGAGACTATGGGCAAAAGATAAATTGGAAAATGGGATTGTTACGAGGTTAGAGCTGCAGTTGACATACGTTATGCAGGCACGATGATATTCTGTCATGAAGGAGACATGATAAGTTTAAGAATTTCTTACTCAGTAAGAAGTTATTGTTTATTAACAAGCACAATTGCTTTGTTGTTTCAAATGAAGAGTTAATACTCAGAGCATGATAGCTGATATTTTTTATTTGATAGTGTATCAATATATGTTGATTGCCTTCATCCTATATTTCTACTGACTTGTTCTGAGGAAATAGAAGAACTAGTCATCCTGTATCTTAGATGGACCCAAAAAATGCAAGAAAACCAAAAAACAAAAACTTCCTGGGAATTTGTACAAACAGAATTTAAATAGAAGTTAGACAATTATTTGTGTACATTATTGTAATAATCCTAGTAGGAGGCAGCTTCGTATAGCTTTTTAAAGCACAGGCTTTGGTGTCAAACTACCTGGATCCCAGCCATTGCTCCACTATTCACTAGCTGTGTGCCTTTGGGAGATTCCTGGCACCTCTCTGGCCTCAATTTTCTCATCTGTCAAATGAAGATAACCCCTATGCCACAGGATCATTTTGGAAATTAAATGATGGGATGCATGTAAAATAGCAGCTACATAATTGAATTATTTATGGCAATAACAATGATGGTGACAATATCATACCCAAGGAGTACTGAGATTTAAGCCCGTATAACTAGCAGGCCACAGACTGTCTTCTAGGCTGCACAGAAGGAAGGTCCCCCAAAGTGAGGGCAGTGTAGGGTTTGGTATACAGGCATTCAGGTAGTGCACTACTCAAAGTACCACCTCCACTACATCTTAGACTTTTGCCAATTTACATGGGTGTGTGAGAGCAGGAGTAGAGATCCCGAGGCTTCCAGATGAGTCTTGGAAAGAGAAAAAGAAACCCTCTTACATAAGCACTGGCCCTTAAAGCTGTGCACAATTGATATCTCACACACATGCACACACACACGTGTGCCCACGTGCATACATACACATACACACACGCACATAGCTGAGCCCTGGCCACCTGTGTGAGGCCTCAGAATCCAATTCATAACCTCCAAAGGGGGCTAGAAAGTGGGTGGCGGGGGGGAGGGGGGGTGTCAGGAATATGTGCACTGTTAGTGTCACATACCTCAAAATTACAGGGCGTGCGTGGGTGAGGGGGTGGGTATTTGCACATAGCCAGCACCGCTGCCACGTGGGGCTCTTCAGGCTGTACAGTCATACAAAGAAATTTAATTTAAGGAAGGGAATCTCTTCTAAGTCAAACAAAAGTGTTAAAAGGGTGAGTGGTGGCCCTAGTCCTGGGCCAGACCTGGAAATATGACATGACACAAAAAAGAAGGGGTAGAAGAAGCACATGCAACAGGAGAAGCAGGCAAGTCAAGCGCCAGCTCCCAAAATGGACCCAGAGGAGGAGGACGATGGAAGGCAGGGAACAAGGAGCAGAGCTGGGTACATGGACACCTCTGAGGATGCTCTGTTCTGCCCTGACTGCCTGTGTGCAACCACCTACTACGTGGTGACTATGGACAAGTTGTTTAAACTACAAGTGCCTTGATGTCATCTGCAAAATGGAGATCAAGATGTATATTTGCCATAAGGTTTGTGTATGTGTGGTATGCATGTGTTAAATAAATTAAATAAAGCACATAGAAATAATAAACATTCAAGAAATGCTATTATCATCAGCGTCATGTTTATTTTTATTCATGAGTGGTTTGTTGGCAGGTTCTCAAAGCCATGGATTGCTCTGCACCAAAGCCAGTCCACCTCCCTAGCTCGTGTCTACACCATGAGAGATCAGTAAAAGCACCACCACATCCCTTCTAAACCTGTGTGGCCAAAGGGATCTTCACCCAGGACCAGAGAGCAGTGGAGAGGAACTGGGCCTGACGGACAACTGGGGCCCAAAAGAAAACTCCCTGCTCGTTTTCATCTTCTCAGTCTTCCAAGTCAGCAGGCGAAGGACTGTATCCAAAGCCATGAGGCCACTCATCCAGGAACTCAGCCAGGTGCACAAAAGTGAGTACATGGCATGCAATTAATCAGGGAGAGTTTTGCAGAGTTGAATATAGCACATGAACTGCCAATAACTCTGCCAATTATGTATTAATACCTGAACATACAATGAAATTGTCTATAGAACTTAACATTTGCATTAAAGCACAATGCAAAACACTGTCCCTAAATTCTGCTTCTGAGGTAAAATTCTTTCCAGTAGAATCATGATAATTTTTTTTAAAAAGAGAAGTAAAGGCTTTGTTAAGCAAATCAGGTAACATCAGTGCATCCCAAACTGAACCTAAAACAATGTTTCCTATTTAAGGAATATGGATCTACCATAAATAACAAAAAGGTTCTAGAACTCCTCCAAGTCATAAGGAACCTAAAGTAGAAGCACAAGATTACGAGTAATGAACAAGCTTACCAGGACAAATGTGATGTGCATCATAGCAAAACCCCCATGGCACCAAAATTAATGATGGAGCATCACATATTTGAGCAGGATGCTGCAGCTGCTGTCAGAGCATTAGGTGCATAGACATAAGCCATGGAGTACAGTCATATGTTGCTAAACGAAGGGGATACATTCTGAGAAATGTTTTGTTAGGCAAATTCATTCTTGTGCAAACATCATAAAGTGTGCTTACACAACCTGGATGGTATAGTGTACTACATACCTAGGCTATATGGTACTAATCTTATGGGACCACCATTGTATATGTGATCTGTCATTGACCAAAATGTCATTATGCAGTGCATGACTATAATTGTGTTTAAGTATAGTCAGTGGGCCCACTGCACATCTGGGAATGAGGCAGGCACTTCAGATAGCATCTTTAATGACTATTCAAATCAAGATAGGATGATTAGCAATACCCATTGTAAAATTTTTTAAGTACCGAATATGAAGCCAGTCCTACAAAAATTCCCTTATCTTGCAGACTGAGCAACAATCTCTTATTCTAATACACTCCCATAAATGACACAAGATTGCCTGGTAGAAACAGCATGGTTCTGCCTTTAATTCTGTCTCTGGGTGTGTATGTGTGAGAGACAGAGACAGAGACCAAGAGAGACAGAAAGGAAGGTTGGAGGGAGGGAAAGGGAGAGGGAGGAAGAGAGAGAGAGAGAAATGGGGCTGCCATCTATATTATAAGGTCCTTGTAACTAAAAGTGATGTCGTAAGTGTTCAATGGTATGGTTTTTTTCCTTCAGAAATAAATGCAGTGGGGACGGCCTGGTGGTGCAGTGGTTAAGTTCACATATTCTGCTTCAGTGACCTGGGGTACACCAGTTCAGATCCCGGGTGCAGACCTACACACCACTTGTCAAGCCATGCTGTGATAGGCATCTCACATACAAAGTAGAAGAAGATGGGCACAGATGTTAGCTCAGGGCCAGTCTTCCTCAGCAAAAAGAGGAGGATTGGTGGCAGATGTCAGCTCAGGGCTAATTTTCCTTAAAAAAAGAAAGAAATGCAGTACTCAGGCTAGCACAATGCCAAGCACAGAGTATTTGTTCAATAAATATTTGTATAAAAAAAGGAGAAAGGTAGAGAATAAAAGGTCAACGAAGGGGAAAGTAAGGAAGAAGAAAAGGGAAGGGACAAGGAAAGAAAAAGTATCAGAAATGGTTTCAAATCACTCTGCCTAGCCAAAAGGCCAGTTCTGTGTGCATTTCACATGGAGTACAAACACAAAGAGTGTTAACAGAAAGTCTGTAGCTATTATCACATGGTTCCCTGGTGAGATATGCGAAGACCCAACAGGTCCTCTCACTGGTCAGTGGCAGAGCTAGAACTGAATTCCAAGCATCCTGGCTCCTAAATGCTTTGAGATGCATAGGTGAAAGTTTAGGTATTATACGCTGTCTGACCCTTTTCCAAGACCTCTCACCAATTTGATGTGGTATCAGAGGGCAAGACACAAAATGTCAATTCTAGTCATTTCCATTGGGGCAGCCATATTGAGTTGGTTTCAAATCTAAAAAACAACTGAACTATTTCTCTTCAACTGATTTTCACCATTTTTTCTCTTGTAATTTATAAAACTTTCTGTATTCACAGACTTCGGTCTTTTGGGGTAGGAAACAGTTCTATACTTCCATTAGGTAATTTATTAATCGGCTTCTCATCCTTCTCAGCTTTGCTGTTCACTGCTAACTATAATGTTATCCCCGATCAGCAGGTCTTTGTAATGTGTTGAACCTTTAGGGTGACTGATATGGGTTACAGAGTAACGAGCTAAAGTGGATATAGAAAAAGTTAATGTCACAAGTCATTTGCATCCATTACTCTAATGGATTTTAGAACAGATTATTTTTTACCAAGGCATATTGAAAATCTGTACAGTTTAGAAGCCATTTGATTTTCACATACTCTATATTTTAACATTTAACAATGTGACAGTCTCAAAATGGCACATTGTCACAGTTGAAAATCACTTTAGAAATTCTGAGGTACTACATTAAGTGTGGGGCAGGCCATATACAATTATATTTGGAACTACAGGGCAATATCGGTTCTCAAGGACTTAGATGACAATATCATGCTCATACGACCCATACAACATTTTTTTTCTCACGTTACTTTTCTTAAAGTATAAACTTCTCATGAAATGTATTTTCAAACCAAAAAGCTTGCAGTTGAGGCTAGATTGATTAAAGAGAGTGACATTTTATATTTTAATTCCTTAGTATTTAGCCCTCTTATGTGATTCATCTTTTTATATTAATATGTCTGTTTATTTCCTCAAAGTGACACTTGCCAATATAGTTTGCTCTTCATGAATTCAAAGAAGGAACGGGTTCCCCAGGTTCTTTGAGAAGAGGAGAAAATAAGTTGTCTAGGAAGCAGGACTAAGTGATACAAGAAAACTCAATAGAGGAAACATCAAAATAGAAAATAATAGAGAAAAAATAGCTAGGAATAAAAATGATGAAAGTGAAAGATTGAATTTGAAAATAATAAAGTTAAAATAAATGAATGTTAGTCTGTTTTTAAATATACATGGAAAAGTGAATTAGAAAACATAGAATAGAAATAAAAACAAGGAAAAACTTGTGGGAACAAACCATTGTTGAGCTACCAGTTGTATCACTCCTATGAACCACATTCAAAACTTCCCACCTCAACCCCTACATATTACAACATTGGCAAGGGATCTGTCCATCCCTTGAAGCCAGAACATTTGATCTTTAGCAAACTGAAGGCCAGTTGATCCTTTATTGCCTTTAATTCCTATATTTCTAAGCCAAAACCCTAATACAAGCCCCTCCAGCCATTTATGTTCCCCACACAGTCATCCTAAATCGTATAAGCACTTATCTTCTATAACACAGTATTTCACTATTCCTCTCCAACTCCATCTACTGTGCATCCTGGAACTTGCAATTTATGATTAACAAACTTTCCAAAATCTTTCACCTCTTTCATGAATTTTCCTTTTATTAGACATTTTAACTGAAATTTTTGTATACCCCTTGAAGTAGACATTATTAATGCTCATCAACATTTCGTATTTTTCCTTCTTCCTGAATGTATTTGTATGGATGCCTCCATGAAGTTAGGTATGAGCATGTAAATTTCATAGCCCAATGAAATGTGAGTGGAAGTGACGTTGTATCTCTCTGGAGATTTATTTTTTCTCCTCATTTTTTTATTGAGGTAACACTGGTTTATAACATTATATAAGTTTCAGGTGTACCTCATTATATTTCGATTTCTGTGTAGACTACATAATATTCACCACCCAAAGACTAATCGCCATCCCTCACTGTACAGATATGCCTTGCCACCCCTTTCAACCTCCTCCCTCTTCCCTTCCCCTCTGGTAACCACCAGTCTAATCTCTGTATCCATGTGTTTCTTTGTTCTTGTTGTTGTTGCTGTTTTTATCTTCTACTTATGAGTAATATCATATGGTATTTGACTTTCTCTGTCTGACTTACTGCACTTAGCCTAATACCCTTGAGGTCCACCCCTGCTGTCACAAATGGCAAGATTTCATCTTTCTTTATAGCTCAGTGATATTCCATTGTATATATACACCACATCTTCTTTATCCATTCATCCCTTGAAGGGTATTTAGTTTGTTTCCATGTCCTGGCTATTATGAATAATGCTGCAATAAACATAGAGTGCATGTATCTTTACGCATTTGTGTTTTCAGGTTCTTTGGAGAAATACCCAGAAGTGGAATAGCTGAAGCACATGGAAGTTCTAGTGTTAACTTTTTGAGGCATCTCCATACTGTTTCCTGTAGTGGCTGCACTAGGTTGCACTCCCACCAGCAGTGTATGAGAGTTCCCTTCTCTCCACATCTTCTCCAAGATTTATTTCTTGTCTTCTTAATTGTAGCCGTTCTGACAGGCATGAGGTGATATTTCATTGTAGTTCTGATTTGAATTTTCCTCATAATTAGTGATGCTGACTATCTTTTCATGTACCTGTTGGCCATCTATATATCTTCTTTGGAAAAATGTCTGTTCAGATCTTTTGCCCATTTTTTTAATTGGCTTGTTTTTTTGTTGCGAGATGTATGAGTTCTTTATATATTTTGGATGTCAAACCCCTCATCAGATATATGGTTTGAAAATATCTTCTCCCAATTGTTAGGTTCTCTTTTTATTTCATTGAAGGTTTCCTTTGCTGTAAGGAAGCTTTTCAGTTTGATGTAGTCCCATTTGTTTATTTTTTCTTTTCTTTCCCTTGCCGGGCCAGACATGGTCTTTGAAAACATGCTACTAACGCTGATGTTGAAGAGCATACTGCCTATGTTTTCTTCTAGAAGTTTCTGGTTTCAGGTCTCACATTCAAGTCTTTAATCCATTTTGAGTTAGTTTTTGTGTATGGTGTAAGATAATGATCTACTTTCATTCTTTTGCACATGGCTGTCCAGTTTTACCAACACCATTTATTGAAGAGACTTTACTTTCTCCATTGTATGTTCTTGGCTCCCTTGCTGAAAATTAGCTGTCCACAGATATGTGGGTGTATTTCTCAGCTCTCAATTCTGTTTCATTGATCTGTGTGTCTATTTTTATGCCAGTACCATGCTGTTTTAGTTACTGTAGCTTTGCAGTATATTTTGAAATCAGAGATTGAGATACTTCTAGCTTTGTTTTTTTCTCTCAGGATTCCTTTGGCTATTCAGGGTCTTTCGTTTTTCCACATAAATTTTAGGATGCTTTGTTCTATTTCTGTGAAAAATTTTGTTGGGACTTTGATAGGATTGCATTGAATCTGTAGATTACTTTAGAGAGTATGGACATTTTAAGTATGTTTATTCTTCCAATCCAAGAACATGGAATATTTTTCCATTTCTTTGTGTCTTCATTTACTTTCAACAATGCTTTATAGTTTTCAGTGTACAGGTTTTTCACCTCTTTGATTAAATTTATTCCTAGGTATTTTATTCTTTTTCTTGCAATTATAAATGAGATTGTATTCTCAGTTTCTCTTTCTGCTATTTCACTGTTAGTGTACAGAAATGCAACTGATTTCTTTTTTTTTTTTTAAAGATTGGCACCTGAGCTGACATCTGTTGCCAATCTTCTCTTTTTTGTTTTCTTCTTCTCCTCAAAGATCACCAGTACATAGTTGTAAACGCTACTTGTAGGTCCTTCTGGTTGTGCTATGTGGGACGCTGCCTTGGCATGGCTTGATGAGCGGTGCTAGGTCTGCACCCAGGATCTGAACCAGCAAAACCCTGGGCCACTGAAGCGGAGTGTGCAAACTTAACTACTTGGCCATGGGGCTGGCCCAACACAACTGATTTTTGAGTTGATTTTGTATCCTGCAACTTCACCATATTCATTTATTATTTCTAATGGGTTTTTGGTGGATTCTTTAGGGTTTCCTATACATAAAATTACGCCATCTGCAAAAAGTGGCACTTTTGCTTCCTTCCTTCACTTCTTCCTTTCCAACTTGGAACCATTTTACTTCTTTTCCTTGCCTGATTCCTCTGGTTAGGACTTCCAATACTATGTCAAAGAAGAGTGGTAAAAATGTGCATCTTTGTCTGCCTCCTATTCTTAAAGGGATAGATGTCAGTTATTCTCTGTTGAGTATGATATTAGATGTCAGTTTGTCATATATGGACTTTATTATGTTAAGGCACTTTTTCTATACCCATTTTATTCAGAGTTTTAATCATAATTGGATGCTGTATCTTGTCAAATGCTTTCTCTGCATCTATTGAAATGATCTTGTGATTTTTATTCTTCATTTTGTTAATGTAGTGTATCACATTAATTGATTTGGGGATGTGGAACTACCCCTGCATCCCTAGAATGAATCCCACTTGATCACAGTGTATGGTCTTTTTAATGTATTGTTGTATTCCATTTGCTAGTATTTTGTTGATTTTTTCATTGATGTTCATCGGCCTATAATTTTCTTTTTTCTGTTGTCCTTGTCTGATTTTGGTATGAGGGTAATGGTGGTCTCGTAGAATCAGTTTGGAAGTTTCCCCTCCTGTTCAATATTTTGGAAGAGTTTGAGAAGGATAGGTATTAAGTCTTCTTTGAGTGTTTGGTAGAATTCACCAGGGAAGCCGTCTGGTCCTGGACATTTATTTTGGGGGAGGTTTTTGATTGCTGTTTCAATCTCCTTACTGGTGCTTGATCCATACAAATTCTCTATTTCTTCTTGACTCAGTTTTGGAAGGTTGTATGATTCCAAGAATTTATCCATTTCTTCTAGATTACCCAGTCTGTTGGAATATAGCTTTTCATAGTATTCTCTTACAACTTTTTTTATTTCTGAGGCGTCTGTTTTAATTTCTCCTCTTTCATTTCTGATTTTATTTATTTGAGACTTCTCTTTTTTTTCTTGGTGGGTCTAGGTAAAGGTTTGTCAATTTTATTTATCTTTTCAATGAACCAGCTCTTAGTTTCATTGATTTTCTGTTTGTTTGTTAGGTTGTTTGAGGAAGATTAGCCCTGAGCTAACATCTGCTGCCAATCCTCCTCTTTTTTGCTGAGGAACACTGGCCCTGAGCTAACATCTGTGCCCATCTTCCTCTACTTTTATACATGGGACACCTACCACAGCATGGCTTGACAAGTGGTGTATAGGTCAGCACCCAGGATCTGAACTGGCCAACCCCAGGCCACTGAAGCAGAACACATGAACTTAACTGCTCCTCCACCAGGCCAGCCTCTATTATTTTTTTAATCTCTATTTCATTTCTTTCTGCTCTGATTTTTATTATTTCCTTCCTTCTACTGATTTTGAGTTTGTTCTTTTTCCAGTTTTATTAGGTGCATTGTTAGATTGCTTATTTGAGATTTTTCTTGTTGAGGTAGGCCTGTATTGCTATAAACTTCCCTTTTAGAATAGCTTTTGCTTTATCCCATAAATTTTGGCATGTCGTATTTTCATTTTCCTTCGTCTCCAGGAATTTTTTTCATCTCTCCCTTGATATCTTAGTTGACCCAGTAGTCGTTCAGCTGCATTTTGTTTAATCTCCACATATTTGTGACTTTTCTGATGCTTAGTATTATTTCAATCTTCTTAAATTTATTGAGACATTTTGTGCCGTAATATGTGATTTATACTGGAGAATGTTCCATGTGCTTTTGAGAAGAATGTGTA
This sequence comes from Equus quagga, assembly GCF_021613505.1. Classification (NCBI taxonomy): domain Eukaryota; kingdom Metazoa; phylum Chordata; class Mammalia; order Perissodactyla; family Equidae; genus Equus; species Equus quagga. Next base: position 103,661,939 of record NC_060269.1, on the reverse strand, counting down.
TTCTGTGGGTTTTGGATGGAATGTTCTGTATATGTCTATGAAATTCATCTGATCTAATATGTCATTTAAGGCCAATGTTTCCTTGCTGATCTTCTGTTTCGAAGATCTATCCATTGATAAAAGTGGACTGTTCAAGTCCCCTATTATTATTGTGTGACAATCTATTTCTCCTTTTATGTCTGGTATTAATTACTTTATATATTCAGGTGCTTCTGTGTTGGGTACATAGATATTTACAAGTGTTATGTCCTCTTGTTGGATTGTTCCCTTTCTTCCTATGTAATGCCCTTCTTTGTCTCTTGTTAGAGTTTTTGTTTTAAAGTCTATTCTGCCTGATATAACTATTGCTACCCCAGCTTTCTTTTCATTGCCATTTGCGTGGACTATCTTTTCCCATCCCTTCACTTTCAGTTTGTGAGTGTATTAAGGTCTGAAGTGTGTCTCTTGTGTGCAACATATACTTGGAGCTTGTTTTTTTTTTTTTAAGATTTTTAAATTTTTTTCCTCAAAGCCCCCCAGTACATAGTTGTATATTCTTTGTTGTGGGTCCTTCTAGTTGTGGCATGTGGGACGCTGCCCCAGCATGGCCTGATGAGCAGTGCCATGTCCGCGCCCAGGACTCGAACCAATGAAACACTGGGCCGCCTGCAGCGGAGCGCGCAAACCCAACCACTCGGCCACGGGGCCAGACCCTGGAGCTTGTTTTTTAATCCAATCAGCCAAACTATGCCTTTTGATTGGAACATTTAGTCCATTGACATTTAAAGTAGCTATTGATACGTATGTACTTATTGCCATTTTGTTACTTTTTTTCTGGGTGTTTTAGTAGTTCTTCTCTGTTCCTTTCTTCTTCTCTTGTTCTCTTCCCTTGTGGTTTGATGGCTTTCTTTAGTATTACATTTGGGTTCCTCTCTCTTAATTTTTTGTGTATTTATTATACGTTTCTAGTCTGTGATAACGATGAGGTTTACATATAATAATCTCTATAAATAGTAATCTATATTAGTCGATGGTCTCTTAAATTTGAGCTCTTGCTAATAGTTCTACTCTTTTACTCCCCTCTTCCCACATTTTATGTTTTTGGCATCATGTTTAACCCCTTTTGTGTGTATCTGTTAACCTCTTATCATGGAAATAGATAATTTTAGTGCTTTTGTCTTTTGACCTTCATATTATCTTGATAGGTGGTTGATATTCTACCTTTCTGTATTTTTGCCTTTACCAGTGATTTTATTTTTTGATAATTTTATTATTCATATTTGTCTTTTCTTTTCCACTTAAATAAGTCCCTTTAACATTTCTCACAAGGCCAGTTTCTTGGTGATAAACAAATTTAGTTTTTGCTTGTCTGGAAAACTCTTTATCTCTCCTTCCATTCTGAATGATAACCTTGCCAGATAAAGTATTCTTGGCTGTAGGTTTTGCTTTCAGCACTTTAAATATATCGTGCCACCCCCTTCAAGCCTGTAAGATGTCTGCTGAGAAGTCAGCTGATAGCCTTATGGGGTTTCTTTTGTATGTAACCTGTTGCTTTTCTCTTCCAGCTGTTAGGATTCTCTCTTTATCTTTAATTGTTGACATTTCAGTTATAATGTGTCTTTGTGTGGAACTCTTTGGGTTCATCTTGTTTGGTGCTCTCTGTGCTTCCTGTACCTGAATGTCTGTTTCCTTCCTTAGGTTAGGAAAGTTTTCAGCTATTATTTCTTCAAGTAACTTCTCTGCTACTTTCTCTCTTCTCCTTCTAGGACATCTATAATATGGATGTTAGTGTGCTTGATGTTGTCCCAGAGATCCCTTAGACTTCCCTTATTCTTTTTAATTCTTTTTTTCTCTTTTCTGTTCAGTTTGGGTTATTTCCTCTAGTCTTTCACCCAGCTTGCTATTCCATTCTTCTGTATCATCTACTCTACTTTTGAGCCCCTCTAGTGAATTTTTCATTTCCATTATTGGATTCTTTAGTTTTGATTGGTTTTTTTTATATTTTCCAATTCTTTGTTGAAGTTCTCACTGAGTTCATCTATTCTTCTCCCAAGATCAGTGAGCAACCTTTTGACTATTAGTTTTTACTCTTTATCAGGTAGATTGTTTGTCTCTGTTTTGTTTAGTTCTTTTTCTGGGGTTTTGTCCTGTTCCCTTATTTGGAATGTATTCCTTTGACTCATTTTGCCTCTTTCTCTGTCCTTATATATATGTATTAGATAGATCAACTATTTCTCCCCATTCTCGAGAATTGGCCTTATGTAAGAGATGCCTTATGAGGTCCAGCAACATGCTTCCCTCTTGTCACCAGTTCCAAATGTTCCAGGAGTGTCCCCTGTGCAGGCTACGTGTGTCCTTCTGTTGTGGTGGGGTTGCTCTTACTGCAAGTACATGTGGAGGCTAGGCTGTCTCCCTGACTGGCTGGTTGTAAGGCTCAGATCCATGCTGCTGCTATGGTCCCTTCAGTCACTTTATTGGGTTGGCGGAGCCCCAGCACAGTTGGCTTCAAGGTCTAATAGCACATTCCTGCTGCAGTTTTCTGTTAAGGGAGTCAGCCTCCAGAATGGCTGGTTGCTAGCCTCAGGGGCTCACAATTGCTATAGGACTCTGGCCTGTGAAGCTGTTGTCAGCTTTCTCAGAAGTGCAGCTAGGTGGGGCCAACCCTGGGCATGACAGCATGCAATTATTTCAGGTTGTGGAAGGTGGACCTGATCCCTTGTGTGGCTGTTGGAGAAGCACAAGTCTACTGCAGCTGACAAGCCACACTACCCACAGGCCCACATACCCCATCCATGCGATCCTGTCCTGTGCGCACACCCTGCCCTGCTAAAGTGGATCCATTCACTCTGCTGCATTAGCCCCACACACTCTGCCAATGTAGGCCCACCCCTCACTCACACCCTGCCCCACAGAGGCAGACTCACTTGCCCCATTGCAGAGGTCCCAAAACCCCAACTATATGGGCCCACAAATTATCTAAGGGCTTGCCAGTCAGTAGGGCCCATCCCTAGGGTGAGCTGCCTGCACTTGCTGAGCTAGATTAAATCAGTGCTCTAGTAGGGGTGCAAACCCTTCTGCTAACAGGCCAGGGGAAGAACTCCAATGGTGTCTGACAGCGTCTGTGTCAGCACTCCTGTACTAGGTCACAACAATGGCTGCCACTAATGTCTCCGTCCCTGAGGAGGTGGTCCCAGCCATCCCCTGGCTCCCTGAGATGTGCCCAGAGCCCATCAAGTGAGTCTCTTTCACCAAAGGACTGTGCACATTTTTATGGTGATTTTGTGTTGCTTTCCCAAATAGATGAGTTTGTGCATGGACCCTTCAAGAACAGGCTTTTCTCTGTCTTATGTTTAATAGCTTTTCTGGGGCCACTCTCCACTGTTTTCAATAGCCAGTAAAGGTAGACACCATGACACTCATCTCAGTTGTGCTGAGTTCAAAAAGTTATTCATTGTGGCAAAGCTCTCCCACTCAGATCCCCCACTCCTCCAGGAAAAGGTTCATACCTTAAGACTTCTTCTGGCCACGAAGTGCCATGGCTAGAATGTGGCTTTTTCCTCTCCAGAAAGGTATTTCTGCCTCTTCCACCTCATTCAGCCCTGTCCCTTGTTTTGGGGGCTCCTTCCATCCAGTTTCTGCTTTTCTCTCAGGGGAAATCTTTCCCAGGGTAGTTGTAAACCTGTTGTGTCCATGGGATGAAGTAAGTTCAGAGTCCTTGTACACCACCATCTTCCTTCTTCCTTTCTTCTGGAGACATATTTAAAAGCCGATATGTGGTTCTCTTTTTTCTCTTCCTTTACTGTGGTACTTGTGGAACTTATATTAATACACATGTGATGTAATATGAAAATATGTAGGCATACTGAGCCATCCCATGGAGAACAACTGTCCAAGAGAGTCACTCAACCTGACAGTAACTTTTCTGTGTTAAACTTTTGTCATGTAAACCCCTGAGAGCTAGATGCTGCTTGTTTCATCAGTTTATCCTAGCTTATCCTGACTAATATACTCCTAAATAACAACATCTTGTACTGAGCACTCTCATGAGCAGCATGCCTATTTATTTATTCATATATGCCTCAGAATATGATCATATACACCTAGGTCTATGATCTCCTCTCTCTCCTCATAGATCATTACACATTTGAGGAGCATGCCTGAAACTTTGTCTTGTCTTACATGCCTGCCATCAACCTGGATGCTCTTAGTGTTCATGTGTATGATCAATTCACCAAACTAGCCAATCAGCTATTTCACTATCTCACCTCAATGATCTCAATGCCACTTCAGCCCTATATTCCACAAGCATAATGCATACTTAAATCACCTGGATCAGCTTCTCCTCTGAAATAATGGGTTCACTCATCTCACTTTCTGAACACAGCCTCTTGTCCTCCAAGCTCATTTATTTAATCATTCCCTACTATACCAATTCTTCAAGCTCATCAGGACCTCTAGGAGGCTGACCTTTCTACTTTATCTTTTTATCATAATGACTATTGATCTCATGGGTTTTGACCCTTAGTATTTCTAGTTCTGATGATTTTGAACACTTTTGCCAGTATTCTCGGTGTCCATTCTTCATTTTCCTTTCCTTCTCTGCTCATAACAAAACCTTATTTTGGATGAACAAAGATGTCTGTCTTCTTTTCAGCTTCATTGTATAAAATACCTATAACTAGATAGACACATCCAACTATAAATTTATGCTCACCAACATCAACCGGATCCTCTTAAACTCCCCAAAAATACTAACAGTTCTTCTTAACTCATTCTCTCATTCTTCACAAAAGTTCCCCACTGCCCCTAAATCTCAACTTGACTCAGTCTTACTTCTCTATTATAAAAATGATAAGGAAGCCCCTTTGAATTCCCAACCACAAAATCTACAAAGCTACAAGCATTAGTAACCATCCTGTTTTGTCATTCACTCTGCTGATTTTCTCCACTCTTCCCTGTATCTCCAAACTCTTCCTTTCTAACTCCTTCTCAGTAGCATTTAACTATGATGATGATTCTTTCCTGTTTTATAATTACACAGCCACTAAAATTATCCCTCATAATTCCACCTAAAAGACTTTTATCAGTGACTTGCCTGCTGCTAAAAGCAACAAACTTCATCATCTAACAGTATTTGTATACAGGTGGCTACTTTCTCCTTCTTGGCTTCAGTTGCCATACACCTTCTTGATTTTCCCTTAATATTCCTGCCTGGGTCATCTCAGCCTAATTTACAGAATTTTCTTCTACTTTCAGTTCCTTAACTGTCAGTAAACATTTAAATGTCATCCTCGATGTAAAATCTCTTCTTAATCTTCGCACTCTTCCTGAGTGATTACATATTCACTCACGACCTCTGCTATCTACATAGATTATATTAACGATTGGTGAATACTTAACGAGAGAACAGACTTGACTCCTAAGCTCCTTCTGTTTACTATATATCTCTATGTAAGTGTCTCACGGGAACCTCAGACACAACCTAAACAAACCAAATTTTGTAATAAACCAAAATGACCAAAGAAACAAGAAATAGAGCACTTGATGCACAAGGAATTTACAGGTTGATGGTTAAGGAAGCACACAGGATGAATCTGTGCAACAGACATGGAGGTCAATCATTCCCAATTGAAATGGGAGGACAGAGGCCCAGGAAACATGGCTCCAGGATGAAAATGAAGCTGGTCAAATATCAACTCTGCTTAAAGAAATTGAGAAGAGATCTCTGTAAATAGAGTGGTGATTAATTAGTAATGGACACATAGAAAATGAAATAAATTATAACATTAGACATTAACTCCATTAGACATTAGACATTAATGTTAACTCAAAGAAAATCAAAAAATTAAAAAGAAAAGAAATGTAATCTTAGAATACTTCTTGAGTCATCTGTTAATAATGGTTATGTTATTATAAAAAATGTAAACATTGAATGTTGATATAATCAAACACTGTACTATAACATTGAAAAAATAAGAGGAGGAATAGGAGGCTAATAAATAATATAAAAAATTGAAAAATCAAGAAATAGCAATATAAAAAGAAGGCATTTATCAGAATAATCAATCAATTAAAAAGATGTGAATATGGTTATCTCAAGGTAGTAGAAACCAGGAGAGGAGAGAATGGGACAGGGGACTGTTATTATTAAATATTAGTTTCCTGGTATTATTTCATTTTTTTAAATAATGTGCATGTACTATTTTGATAAAATTTTAAAATATAATAAAATTTTTATAATCTATGTATCTTCCTTTTGTCTAGATGCAGGAGGTGTGAGGTGCAAATCATTGTCTAGGTAGGAAAAAGTAAAATATTAGAAAAAGAGTGGATGAGCTGATAAATAGGAGATGTAGCACATTGGTGTACTGAAAGTGAGAGAGTATTTGGTTGGTTGGTTGGCTGGTTAGTTAGGAAAATTATGAGACAAGAAACAGAATAAAGTCTACATAGGAAACAGTTGCTAAGCTCCTTGAGGGTGGATAATATGTAAAATTTGCTTTATATACAGTAGGTAATCTAAAACTATTATGGAAAGAAGCACTTTAGCAATATACATGAAAAGTCAATGAAAGGACATTTAAAGTAAACTTTAATAATAGTGATACAACCCTTATGATGGTAAATGAAAACATTTTCTGAACATGTTTTGAAAGTTTTGGATGTAGAATAAACTAGAGTTGTCATATAAAAGACAGAGTGCCCAGTTAAATTTTAAAAAAAAGATTTTTACATAAGGTATCCCAAATATTGCATGAAACTTACTTATAATAGAAAAGTATTTATTGTTAATCTAAAATTCAAATTTAGCTGAGAATTCTATGTTTTTATTTGCTAAATCTGGCAACCCAGGGATAAACCAAGTGTTAAAGACCTGAAAGAGAAATACAAATACAAATATTCTGGTTAAAAGTAAGAAATTATAATAGCTAAAGTTTTTAAACTTATTTAATAACCTGAAAATGATGAGCAGAGTAATGAACGTTCTAAACGAAAAACCCAATCCCTTTTCCCTTGGTGAAAGGGATAGTTTTTGTATAGTGATGATGCTAGCTTTCCTAACTGGATGAACATCACCAGGAGGCCCACCTCCTGTCCCATAGTCAAAGGAATCAACCATCATCCTAATAGACACATCTAAGTTTCTAGCCAACAGCTATTTAGAACAAGGAGAAATTCATGAGTTCCAAGCAAATTAAACTCAGGCAGATTGGCAAACTATGGTCCACTGGTCTGTTTTTATAAATAATGTTTTATTAGAACACAGCCATTCCCATTCATTTATAGATTTTCTATTGCTGCTTTTACACTACAAAGGCAGAGTTGAGTCGTTATCGCAAAGACCTTATGGCCCACAAAGCTAAAAAAAACATTTACTATCTGATCCTTCATGGGAAAAGTTTGCCGCTTGTACTCTAAAGGCCACCTTGAGCAGCAGGACACAGCAGAATTAGGAGGAGAAGCTCCGAACAAGCCTAACACCAAATGTTTCAACAGCCAAAACTTCAATGTGAGTTCTAATCGGACCGAGGAGATTCAGAGTTAGATTGAGTTAAGCAATGATTATCAAAATCATTTGCAGATTGAAGATAGTTTATTTTTGATCATCTTCCTTCAAATGACATTTTCTCTCATTTTTACTATCTATTATTTTAATTATTAGATTTTATTTTAAATGAAATCAACTAGATCATAAGGATTCCTCCAAATCTTTAGCTTGTCTCGCTTGGCAAAGAATCTGCTTATTGAATTTATACTCAAGACACCTTCTCCTGGCAGTAGTGGCTGACACAGAAACATAGGGATACAGTCTTAGAATGGGAATGAAGGGTAAGAGTTAAAAGAATTAACTTTGTAAATTAAACATATTTCAATAACAGCAAGCACTGCATTATATCAGAATCATAATTTATATTTTCATTTTTAATTGTTTAGTCAATTTGAGCTTTTGTGAAAATATAATTGAAAATTATAAAGCTGCTTATAGATTAAAGTTACTCATTTTCTCAAAAAAAAAGTTAGTCTGTTCACTGAAATGTCATAAGTAATAAAATCTGTTTTCTACCAAGTTGCACAGATGCAAATGCTTTTTTAAAAATTCCTATACAATAAAAATGGATTTATTTTTCTTCCATACATTAGCCATGGACTTATTTCCTCATTAAAATATGAAAAATGCCTGAGAGAACCTCTTAGGTTTTAAATTAACTTCTTTAAGATAAATAGTTTAATCATTTTAAATTATCTTATGGAGACAAAAAATTGTTTTTGAAAGAAAAATGGCTTTGCCTTTTCTCCTTGTAGGTAAGATAAATATAATTACCCAAAAGTACATCAATATTACAACCGTAAGTGTTTTACATAAATTTTTTTAAATGCTAACATTTTTACTTGTTTGAAAAGCTTTCTTGGGATAAAATTATCAAACAGATAACTCATCCATTTAAATTGTTGAATGTTTTCTACCATATTCACAGGGTTATGCAACCATTATCACAATCTAATTTTAGAACATTTTTGTCTCTCAATGAAAAAAGAAAGCCCATATCCTCATTCCTCTTCCCCACTCCATCCCCAGCCTTCAGCAACCACTAATCTATTTTCAATCTCTACAGATTTGCCTATTCTGGACATTACATCTAAGTGGGATCATAAAATACGTGGTCTTTTGTGACTGTCATTTTTCACTTAGCATGTTTTCAAGTTTCATCACTTTTGTAACATGTATCATTTCTTTTTATTGCAGAATAACATTCCATTGTATGATTACACAACATTCCATTTTTTTCACTCATCAGCGAATGGTCATTTGGGTTGTTTCTACTTTATGGCTATTATGAATAATGCTACCCTGAACATTCATGTACAGGTTTTTTGTGTGAACATATGTTTTCCTTTCTCTTGAGTAGATACTTAAAAATAGAATTGCTAGGTCATATGGGAACTCTGTGCTTAACATTTTGAGGAAATGCCAGACTGTTTTCCAAAGAGCTACACCATTTTATGTTCCCACTAGCAATCTAACATGAGGGTTCCAATTTCTCTATATTCTCATCAATATTTGCAATTGTCTATCTTTTTTATTATAGCCATCTATTAAATATGAAGTATAACCTCATTGAAGTTTTGATTTGTATTTCTCTAATGACTGATGAGATAGAGCATCATTTCAAGTGCTTACTGGCCATGAATCTTCTTTGGAGAAATGACTATTCAGATCCTATATCCATTTTTTAATTGGGTTATTGGGTCTTTTATTACTGAATTACAACAGTTCTACACAATTTGGGCACAAGTCCCTTATCAGATATGTGATTTGCAAAAATTTTCTCCCATTCTGCAGATTGCCTTTGCACTCTCTCGATGGCATTGTTTTCAGCACAAATGTTTTAAATTTTGGCAGTTCAATTTATCTGTTTTTTCTTTTGTTGCTTGTACTTTCGGTATTGTATTTAAGAAAACATTGCCTAACACAAGATCATGAATATTTACTCCAATATTTTCTTCTTCTAAGAGTTTTATAGTTTTAGTTCTTGTGTTTAGGTCTATAATCCATTTTGTGTTATTTTTATGTATGGTATGAGATAGGGGTCTAACTTCATTTTTCTGCATATGGATATCCAGATACCCAGCACTATTTGCTGAAAGATTATTCTTTCTCCAATTGAACTGTCTGAGCACCCTTATCAAAAATCAATTGACTGTAAATGTGAGAGTTTATTTTTGGACTTTGGATTCTATTCCATTGATCTATATATATATATCTAGCCATATGCCAGAACCACATTGTCTTGATTACCGTAGTTTTGCAGTAAGTATTGAAATCATGAAGGATGAATACTCAATGCTCCTTTTCCAATTGTTTTGGCTGTTCTGGCTCTCTTGCATTTTCATAAAAATGTTAGGATCAAGTTGGAGTAGAGCTCCTGCCCTTTGAGCAGTGGCCAGGTCAGGGAAGGGAAAGTCAATCCTCTCAGTGTGCCTACCTGCAACGTGGGCCTGTGAGGGACGAGAAATGGCAACCTGTCCCTCTAGGGGTGAAACGTCAGCCCCAGACTGGAAGCTGGAGGGAGGGAGCCCACGTCCTCTTGGCCATACACACCTGGGATACAGCTTCTGTCACACAGAGCTGGAGTGCAGGCGGGGGCAGTGAAAGGGAGTAAGTCATGACTCAAATGACACAACTCCTTCTCTTCTTAGTGAGATTTAGTAAATTTTCTTGAATGAATATCTTTCCATTCCCTCTATGCCTTTAGGACAATTTAAAAATCTTAAATGCTTGTTTTTTATAATTTTCATCAGTTAAACTGTTGTTTGCTAAGGAGAGAGTATACCAAGCTCCTTACTCTGGCATTCTAGGAGTCCCTGTCCCTCTTTGCATAAACTTTTAAAAATCTGCGTCACTGTTATAACATCACTTTGAGTTGAGGAATAACAGATACTATTTTCACTTTTCAAATAAGGTGAAACAGGTTAAATGTAAAAATGGAAACTGTACACCAGGAAATAGAATGTACGTCTCCCAACCAACAGGTTTCATCAGTACAAGCTGCTTCTGTGGTGGAATAAGTCTGGAGGAAAAGTTCAATGAACTTAATTTACCTTCTAAAATACATGTGGTTCTGTAACCCCGTGTTTTTATTCTGTCACAGCAATGTTCAAGAATCTTGCAAAGACAGCCAGAACTAGCCAGATAGCAATTTTGTCAAATGTTACTAATGTATACCACTTCACTGTGTTTAGTAGGACTCCTCCTTAATAGAAAACATGCCAGAAACAGATCAATTGGTGGTAATAGAACTAAATTGAAAATGTAGGTAAATTTTCTAACGGTTTTTTGGTGGGTTACACGTTACACAATTTAAAGAAAACAACATAAACCACAGATGCATACAGACAGCTTAACTCATAGGGCAGCCTGCTACTTGGACAAAAATTATAGGGTCAATCCAAGACAAAATTGTGATGTAGGCAATTTTTTCTTCTTCAATGCCCTTTTCTCCCTGCTCTGGTAATGATCCCATTTTCCAAGCTGCAAGTGTCTGATGGGTTTGTATTCTTCTCCATTATCTCAAAACCGGCTTCATGGCCATTTGATCTTAACATGGTGCCCATTCAGGTTGTCTGCATCTTTACTTAGGCTTGAGTTAAAGACTACAGTTTCACCTGTGTAATTTTGGCCATCCTCATGGGAGTAACAAAGAGATTTTTGGAATGCACTGAGGCTGTCTTCCATTACACTCTGAAACCACTCACATGTGTGTAGTTTTCCACTCTACTTACACTTAAGGATTGCTCTACAAGAAAGATACCATTTCTGCTTGTATAACTGAATCATCCCCCTGAATTTACAGCTTCAATCCCTCTATCAGTCATTGTGACAGCACTTCACAGCAATACAACAGGAGAGATTGAAGACAAAGACAACTGGCCTGCCTACCAGTCAGATGTGATTACAGCTCAGCACATCAATGCTGAGACTACAAGACAGTGTGTATCATCTTTATCACGATGTACGATCAGATGAGCTATTTGCTGTTCTTCATTATCTGGGGAAAAGTCCAAAAGAGAACACAAGTGCCAACCATATTATTTGTCACCTTTCTTCCACTGAACAGTAAAATTGGAGGACAGAAATGAAAATTAACAGTTCAGGGATTCAGAACTCCACTTCATTCAGCAATTAAACTTCAGAGAACTTTCACATTTCTATTTTAGCTTTCTGAGTATAAGATCTATCTAAGAATAAAGGGGGAAAGCACACTTAGAATGCCTCTAAAGTTGTTTCCACCTTTGGCCTAGGTCACTTCGAAAGGATTGGAAATATTGAAATGCAATAGGAAGCTGACTTGTCTTAGGTTGAAACTTCCGGAGAGAGAATAATAAAATGCTAACAGCATCTTTTTTTTTTAAACCTACGTGCCTGATTACGTAAGAGTCCCAGAAAGAAGAATAAAGCTAGTGGAAGATAGACATAACCATGTTATCTGAGTCAATCCTATTGCCCATATACCCAGGAGTGTATCCTGACTGTGTCACTAACAGAGGTGTTATAAGAAAGCATGGTGGTGTTCTGGAGCTCAAATGATCTTTTTATCTTAAAAGTTTTAATGATATACTTTTAATGTCAATGCAAGATAATTAGTTGACCATACAGTGTACACATACCTGCCTTTTAAAAGTGACAGTATTAACAGTGGAATATACTCCAGCCATAAAAAATAATGAAGTCTTGCCATTTGTGACAACGTGGATGGACATTTGAGGGCATTATGCTAAGTAAAATAAGTCAGACAGAAAGACATATACCATATGATCTCAGTTATATGTGGAATCCAAAAACAAAAACAAAAACAAAAAACAAAACTATGCTCACAGATACAGAGCACAAATTGGTGGTTGCCAGAGGCGGTAGGGGGAAGGGGGTTGGCAAAATGGGTGAAGGGAGTCAAAAGTTATAAAAGAAATGTCATGGGGATGTAATGTACAGCATGGTGACTATAGTTAATAATACTGTATTGCATATTTAAAAGTTGCTCAGAAAGTAAATCTTAAAAGTTCTCATAAGAAAAATTCTCTAACTCTGTATGGTAATGGATGTTAACTAGACTTACTGTGGTGATCATTTCACAATATATATAAATATCGAATGTTTTATACCTGAAACTAATATAATGTATGTCAATTATACCTTAATAAAAAATTTTTAAAGTAATGATATTAAATGAACAATGTGATATTTTGCACATTGTAATAATTTTAAGTCAATACAATTTTTGGTCTAGGTTTATAATTGATACGTAGTACCATACTCCGTATATTTGCTCAAGCTCCAAACCCAGGAGTCATCTTGTTTGTTCTCGCACTTTGCACTCCACAGCTAATCCATCAGCAAGTCCTAAGAGCTCTACTTTTAAAAGATATCCCAAATCCAGCACATGTCACCACATAACCACCTTCACAACTCAGGTCATTCTAGGAGCCTCCTATTGCTTCTCCTTGTTTCCATTGTTGTTTCACGTCAGCAATTTTCTACACAGTAGTCAGAGGGAATGTTTTAAAACAAAAATCATATCATGTCACTCCTTTACTCAAAACTACCAGGGTCTTTCCTCTTCTCAACTCATTGAAGAGAAAGTTTGAGCTCCTAATCATGCCCTTAATGCCTTATATATTCCAACATCTACCACTCATTCTATCCAAGCCACACTGGCCTCTTGCTCCTCTTTGAATATGGCCTTTGCGAGAACAAAATGGGATTTATGTTTTCCAAGCTAAATATCACAATGATTTTGTGTGAAGTCTTACATGATATTGAATCCTTCTGAATGATATTCCCTTTGAAAATTAAGTGGCACTCCTTCAGAAAGGAGTAGTGGGTTAAGGAGTGATATATTCTCTCAGGTGATGGAAATTGAATGAGAATCCTCTATACATCAATGAAATCATCAAATAAGAAAGAAATGTTCTGAAATCAAATTGAATGCACAATTCTTCATACCCACTGGCATCCAGTGGGATCACAGAATTTTTTTCAGAATCAATGTATAACTTATACCTGATCAATTAGCTGACATAATTTAAAGAAAACTGGTTCAATTTTTTAGAAAAGCCATCCAAATCAAAGGAATAAATTCTTACATCTTTTGCTCAATAAGCAATAAAATGCTGAACAGAAAATATGAACATTAATCTTAATCTTACATCAGAAAAAGAAATTAGCTATTTTGAATATCTCTTTATCACACATTATCCATTTGAGCAAATATTTTGAAGTACATGAGATTTCTGTGTATAGGGATGTGATTACCTTGTAAGTAGTAAATAGAAGTTACTTAAAGTCTACTTCATGTTTGTGTGAATAAAATGTTTCACTCATATTTTACTTCTTGCACATGCTCAGTAGTTTTTAATCTGTGGGTCATCTATCATAACAGTAAACCCTCTTTGTGCATATCTCTAAAATGCTACCTAAATATTATAGTTCTGCCCCCACTCTGACTAATGTTTTAAGATTAAAATGGTTACTTTACAACTGAAAAGCTAAACTTAAGATACTTTAAGTATACAGTATTTCTGAGAGAGAAAAACTATAATTCTAGAGCTGATAGGAATTCGGGAGATTTAGTGATACTCAATTCAGTTGAAAATAACTCGCTTCCCTATCCTTTCCTACAGCTTATGTCTCTGACAGTAAACATAATTAACGCCATAGAGAGAGAAATCGCCGGTTGTTCTGAATCAGTGAAACTTGACAACCAAGAAAATAATGCTAAGCTTTTTTTTAATCCCAAGTACTGACTCTACCCATAGTCCCCTTTCTTTCTGTGTCATCTTAACAGCAGATATAAATATAGAACAAACATGAATTAACAGAAAAGACCAGGGAGAGAGAACAACTTAGGGAATTTTTGATCCATTATAGTTCACACACGTGCCATCATCCTACAACCTCGGCATTCTCCGCAGCTCTGAGCTCTGGTACCTGCTTCACTCTTGTAGTCAGTCCCACAGCTCCTCACTCTCTTTTCCCTCCCAGAAACTGAGTGTCGGTTCACATGCCAGAAAGGGTAGGGTTAATAGTTCAGCATCTGTTTCCTACTAAAGCCCCAGAAATCTTCTGTCAGTTGCCTACTCTTTGGCCTTGCTGTTAAAAGGTGGATACAAGCGGGAAGACCAGCACAATGAGAAGAGGTTGTTTTAAATTTATGTCATCATTATTAAATATGCTATTTCCCAAAATGTCCTGGGGGCCATTTTGAGCCAAATCCTCTCCTGCTGGCATGTTTCTGATTCACTAGCATTACCCTCCTATATGCCAGGGATATGCCATCCTTAAAGGAATTTAAAAGAGTTATCACCATAAATTCAAACTGTGTTGTTACTATTCAACTTATATAATACGTATGTTTGAAACCAATGCGAAGCTTGTGATTTTCCTGAGACTGCTTTCAGCTGGCTGCACGATGCCTTGGCAGTCTCTTAGAAGCAAAGCAGACACCATCAGTGTAATTCTGCCACTGGCTCTCAAGCTCAAAGGAGGGCAATTGCCTAATGCTTACTTTAGAAAGCCTGGCAGGTCCACTGGGTTTGCTCACAACCGTGCACCTCTTAGAAGTCTCATGCTTGTGAGATCAATTATTATTAAAAGCCCTAAAAACAATTAATCCACAACATCATGCCAGCTTGTTACCTTTTGGACTAACCATTCCTCATAAAGGCACACAACAGAAAGCCTGAATACTCCATGATATTGAAATTAGACTTATAATAAAATCGAAATTACACAAATTATTTTTAATTTTTTGAAGATGTATTTTTCCCTACTAGCAGATGATATAAATCCAAATCTTTCCCTTTACATATCAACTCCAAGAATGATTTGTTCTCTTCACTTTGATTTGTTTTATTATGTGTGTCTGTGCTGGATAAACGGAGTGAAGACTGGACTTCTAGACTTGAGTCTTTCACTTCCTCACCATGTAAACCTGTATAAATCACCTATCTTAGTTTCATTTTTTTAATCTGTAAAATGGAAATAACAACCCCCATCCTACCTATTACACCAAAAATAAAATCATAAGTGCTAGATAAATGTGGGTGTTTGGTTTGAGTTAAAATATATATGAATGAACATGTGTTTATAAAATATGCACTTTTATTGATAACATATATATTAGTAAAAGGAGTGTTTTGGCAAGAATGCTGGCTGGCAACCAAAGACTCATGCTTCAAATTGCCAATGCCAGGTGGTTTGGGAAATAGTCCAAACAGAAATCACATAGCTCCCTGTGATGATTAATATTCTGTGTCAACTTGGCTGAGCCATCGTCCCCAGATATTTGGTCAAACATTATTCTTGATGTATCCATGATGGTGCTTTTCTGGATGAGATTAACATTTATATCAGTGGACTTTGAGTAAAGCAGATTGCCCTCCACAATGTGGGTGAGCCTCATCCAATCAATTGAAGCCTGTATAGAACAAAGGACCTCCCTTGAGAAGGAAGGAATTCTGCCAGCAGACATCCTTCAGACTTCAGCTGTAACATCAGCTCTTCTCTTGGTCTCCAGCCTGTTGGCCAACTCTGCAGATTTTCATCTTGTCAGCCTCCATAATCATGTGAGCCAATTCCCTCAAATAAAGCTCTCTCTTTCTCTCCACACACACACCACAGACAGGCACATCCTATTGGTTCTTTTTCTCTGGAGAATCCTAACTAATACAGTCCCTCAAATCTACGTGGCGTCATGTGACTAATCCTGGCCAGTAGAATATAAGGAAAGTGAAGTGTGCCACTTCTGCAATGAGGTATTTAATCATCCGGTGTGCTTTCTCTGCTTTCTCTTCTCCTCCTGTGGCAAATTTGGAAGCCAAATGTGGAGAATGGCCACATGTGGTACACAAGATGGATGAAGCCTGAAGATTGCCCAATAAGAAATATCTTTATTGAATTTTGTGGGCATGAGAAACTATTATTGCGTTAGGCAACTGAGATTTTGGGATTGTTTGCTACAGCAGCTGGAACTTGTTACCCTGACTAATACAGTTATATTTAACTATGTACAAATTGAACAAAAAAGGAAAAATTCTGCGTTATTTGGATTGCAAAAGAAAAAAGTAGTCCTTGACACCTGGAAACTATCCTGAACACTTTCTCACAGAACATCAACATCAGACAAAGCACTCTCTGCCCATGCGATCAAGACAGAAAAAAAGACCACTGAATACTTATGTCTGAACACAGAGAAGAATGTAAATATTGTCCAAACCAGAAGACCCATCCAACCTTTCCTACCTTGAGTAATATGAGCAAATGCTGCTATAGCTTTAGCTTCACTTGAGTCTTCCATCCTTCCAGATAAGATTTATTAAGATACCTGATCATAGAATTATCCTCGCTTCCAGACAGCATCCAATCCAGAAGAAAGCCTCAGAACAAAGATTTAAGAGTCCTCAAATCTTCCCTAAAATCACCTAACCAACACCAAATTCCTATTTAAAAAGCCCTTTCTAGCACTCTTACTGGGATGACCCATGGTTTCCCGTGGCCAGGTGTGTGGTCTCCCTCAATCCCTCATTACAGTGAGCATAAATCCAAATTATCCAACTACAGCTGTGTTCCTCATGGTCTTTGGTTTGAGGGCATCAATATAAGCAACATTTTACCCTCAGAAAATACAAAATTAGATGAAGTGATTTCCAAGTCTATTTATTTGACTCTACCCAGGATCATGTTCATTTTCAGAGTAAGCAGATGAAACCAGCTTTGCCCTAAAACATAGTGAGACTCTATAATCAGCAAAACATTACATCTGGATTAAATTATTATTTTTAGAAAAACATTTCTTTCTGAATTTTTATCTTGGAACATGTCTAGTTATTTATCAAAACTTTAATATTCAATCTTCATTTATTGAAGTCTTCAGTGGAATATGTAGAGAATTAAGATTTGTATTTTGACAAACCAATTTCTAAATTTATTTTTCTTTAAGAAGACTAAGAGAATATTACTCTCCAGAAAACTCTAAATTGTCAAACTTCGAATTAGAAGTATGGGAGAAGTTAAAAAGATTTGAAAGATTATGAATTTGAGCTCCAGCTAAATATACATTAACATTTATCTGAAAAATATCATTCCTGGCTTTTTTGAATTTTTGTATGAAAATTTATTTTCCACACCTGGAAATCTTACATATATATACTAGAGTGTTTTATTCTTCTTCTAAAAAGACTTTGAAGTTCTTATAGCCTATGTCCCCAAACTCTAGTGTGACTAGAAACTACTTGGGAAAGGTTTTAATAGTTGGTTTCAGGACACTAGAAAACCTTTTGGTCAAAAATAAAATTGAAGCTGCACCTCATGTCATGCACCAGGATAAACTTCACAAAGATCATATATTTAAGATAAAAAATAAAATTTTTATATGAACTGGAAGAAGACATGGATGAATACCTTTTCAATCTGGGATCAGGGAAACCATCCTATATCAATATCTAGCAGCAATTCAAGAAAAAAGAATGAACAATTGACTAATAATTTAAAAGTATTCTGCACAGTAGAAACATTGTAAACAAAATAAAATATACACAAAAACTTGGAGAAATTATTTATAACTGATATCAGAGGCAGAGAAAAGGCCAGCATAACTGATATAAAAGGAACTTCTAAAACTCCCAGACAAAACGACCAATAACCCAATAGAAATATAGACAAAGGATATGAATAGATAGTTCACAGAAGAAGTTAAAATGACCCTAAAGATAAGAAAAAAATGGCCAATCTCACTTAATAAGAGAAATTCAAAATAAAACTATCATGAGAAATCATTACTCACCTATCAGTTTGGCAAAATGTAAAAGTTTGACAATAAAATCTATTAGGGAGAATACTAGGAATAGGAACTTCCATAAATTTCTGGTGGGAGTGTAAACTGGAACAACCACTAAGATAATAGTTTGGCAATATATAGAAAAAATGTGGAATTAATAAGTAACTACAGCAAGGTTGCTGGATAACAGGTTAATATACAAAAGTAAATTGCTTTCTTATATACCAACAATGGACAAGTTGAATTTCAAATTAAAAATACCATTTACATTAGCACCCCCAAAATGAAAAATTTAAATATAAATCTAATAAAATATGTACAAGATCTATACGAGGAAAACTAAAAAATTCTGATAAACAAAATCAAAGAACTAAATACATGGAGACATACTCCATATTCATAGATAGGAATACATAATATTATCAAAACATCAGTTCCTTACAACTTGATCTATAAATTCAATGCAATCCTAATCAAAATCCCAGCAAGTTCTTTTATGAGTATTGACAAACTGATTCTAAAGTTAAATGGAGAGGTAAAAGACTCAGAATAGTCAGTACAATATTGAAGGAGAAAAAGTTGGAGGACTGATACCATCCAATATCAAGATTACCATAAAGCTACAATAATCAAGACAGTGTGGTAATAGTGAAAGAATAGACAAATAGATCAGTAGAACAGAATAGAGATCCCAGAAATAGACCCACAAAGTCAACTGATCTTTGACAAAGGAGCAAAGGCAATACAATGAAAAAAATATTGTCCTAAATAAATGGTGCTGGAACAACTGGACATCCACATGCAAAAACATATCTAGGTACAGACTTTATACCCTTACAAAAATTAACTCAAAAAAGGATCACAGGGCTAAATGTAAAACACAAAACTATAAAACGCCTAAAAGTTAACATAGGAGAAATCTAGATGACTTTGGGTTTGGTAATAACTTTTTAGATACGACACCAAAGGCATGATCCGTGAAAGAAATAATTGACAAGTTGGACTTCATTAAAATGAAAACTTTCTGCTCTGCAAAATATACTGTCAAGAGAATGAAAAAATAAGTTACAGACTAAAAGAAAATATTTTCAAAAGACACATCTGATATAATACTGCTATTCAAAATATACAAAGAACTCTTAAAATTCAACAATAAGACAACAGCAACCCAATTAAAAAATAGGCCAATGACTTAACAGACACCTCACCAAAGAAGATATATAGACGGCAAGTGAGCATATGAAAAGATGCTCCACATCATACGTCATCAGGGAAATACAAATCAAGATACCACTACACACCTATTAGAATGATCAAAATCCAGAACACTGACAACACCAAATGCTGGCAAGGATGAGAAGCAACAGGAGCTCTCATTCATTGCTGGCAGGAATGCAAAGTGGTGCAGTCACTTTGGAACACATTTGAGCAGTTTCTTACAAAACTAAATATACTCTTACCATACCATCTAGTAATCTCACTCTTTGGTATTTACACAAAGGAGTTGAAAACTTACATCCACACAAAAATCTGCACACAAACATTTATAGAAACTTTATTCATAATTGCCAAAACTTGGAAGCAACCAAGATGTCCTTCAGTAGGTGAATGGATAAATAAACTGTGATACATCCAGATGGTAGAATATTACTCAGCACTAAAAATTAAGCTGTTAAACATTGAAAAGACATGGAGGAATCTTAAATGTATATTATTAGGTAAAAGAAGTCAATCTGAAAAGGCTACATATCATATAATTCCAATCATAAGACATTCTGGAAAAGCAAAACTACTGAGACAGTAATAAGATCAGTGGTTGGCAGGGGTTGAGGAGTGGGAGTATGAAGAAATAGAGCACAGATTATTAGGGCTGTGAAAATACTCTATATGGTACCATAATGATGGATACATGTTGTTATACATTTGTTCAAACCCATAGAATGTACAACAGCAAGAGTGAACCCTAATACACACTGTGGACTTTAGGTGATAATGATGTGTCAATGTAGGTTCATAAATTGTAACAAACATACCACTTTGGTAGGGGATGTTGATAATGGGGGAGGTTATGGATGTGAGGTAGTGGGACTATAGGGGAAATATCTGTACATCCACACAGTAGAATTATGTGCAATAAAAGAAATCAAATAGATTCCTACATACAAATATGACAATTTCTCCAAGATACATTAAGTGTAGAAAACACAGTAGAGAAGAGAACATACACTATGCTTTTTTTTTATGTGAGTGTGTTTATATACTTTTGTTTATAAAGACACAACAAAAACTAATTTAAAATATGGTTACCCATTGTGATAGAGAGAATAGGAGAAAGGGGCCAGGGATAGAAGCAAGATTTTTCTGAATATACCTCATAAAACAGTTTTGATTTTAGAAGACATAATTGCTCTATGTTCAAAAATAATATTAATTTAAAAATTAATCACTAAGAATCAAAAAGAAGATGAAATGAATGAATATAACCATCTAAGACATTGATGACATAACCACCCAGAGAAAACAACTTATTTGAAGCAACATTACAATATTTTGATTTAAAATCCTTAGATGGACTATATTTTAAGAGGGAAAAAAACAACAGAAAATATATTTAAACTTTATTCAATAGTCTTAATGCTAGTGGAAATACTGGTATTATTTTGAAAATATTTCACATATATTGTAGGATATAGCAAATAATAATTAGATAAATTTTAATAGGAAATGTGGGTATAAGTTGCAGTTTTACAGGATTAAAGAAGTTTTGGAGACGGATGGTAGTGATCGTAGCACATTATGAATGTATTTAATATCACTGAACTGCACACTTAAAAGTGGCTAAGATGGTAAATTTTATGTTTGTGCATTTTACCACAATAAAAAAATGAGAAAAAAGGTAAAAAAAATTGATGGGAAATATGACTTTTAGTCAAAAAGAAAAGATATTCAAGTATGAAATAAAATATATTGAATAAATCTCTTGTAATTTTATGATTAAATTGGTAATATCTGTATAAACAGATGATGTTTTTGTTTTCCTTTCAAAAATTAATAGTTTCCAGCTTTTTCTCCTGAGAACTCTTAGAAGCATGACAACCAAACTGAATGAGAATCTCTACTGTCAAACTGTGGTATCTAAATACCATTTCCGCTAAAAGGAACTAGAGCTCCTTGCAAGAATGGCTGAACCAAGATTTGAGATATGAAATGCTCAAAATGAATTTGGAACATGTTGTTGTTCCAGAAAGCAAAGAATCTATCAACAACTAATGAAGTCTCATCAAAAGGACCCAGAATTCAGCTAAAAGGAGCTCTCATTTTCCAAAGATGCAACAATTTAAGCATCACAAAGAGTAATGACTACACTTCATTAAAGCACAATTAACATATTTTTTAAAGCATGACTTTATATATACATGGTTCTACTTACATAAAGTTCAAAACTAATCAATGGTGTTAGGAGAGATGGTTGATAGGACTGAAGACACACAACAAATAAATGTAATGTGTGGCCCTTGTTCGGATCTTAATTTTAACTAACTAGCAAAAAGACAGGTTTTAAACTAAAGAAAATTTTAATATAGATGGGCTATTAAATGAATTATTAACTTTGTTAGATGTAATAATGTCATGGGTTATGTAAGAAGATGACCGTATTTTTTAGGAATTCATGTTGATGTATGTCATGATAAAGTGACATAATTCTGGGTATTTATTTTAAAATGCTTTTGCTTTTGAAAACAGGCATTTTAAAATTTTTCAGCAAAATAAAAAGACATAGATAAAGCAAGAGTGGCAAAATATTGGTCATTCTGAGTCTTAATGGCATACATAGGGGTTCATTATAATATTCTCTCTACTTTAGCGTATGTTTGAAATGTTCCTAATAAAAAATCTTTTAAAAACTTAATTGAATATAGCATGAGAGACTCAGGAATAAATTTAGCTGAAAGAACAAAAGAGAGAAGTAGAGAGAGAGGAAGAAAGAAAGGAAGGAAATAAAGAAGAGAGGAAGGGAGGGAGGAAAGGAAGAGAGGAAGGAAGGAAGGAGAGGAGGAAGGAAAGAAGGAAGGAGAGGAGGAAGGGAGTGAGGAATGAAGGAAAGAAAGAAGGAAGGAGAGGAAAAGGAGAAGAGAGGAGGAGAGGAGGAGAGGGAGAGGAAGGAATTGCCTGCGGGGAGTATGAGATTCTGGTGCAATAGGTCAGAAGTCAGGCAGAAGTGTCTGCATTTTTAATAAACACTCCCAGGTGCCTCTGATGCAGGTGGTCCTTGGGTATCACATTTTGAGAAACAGTAACCTAGATTTGAGCTTAGTGTGCACTGACCGAATTGTCAGTGGTGCAATGGAAAGAGGCAGCCTTTAGAGTCAAGAGGCTTCAGCTCAAATCTAAGCTCAGCCATTTACTGACTTGAAACATTGGTCAAGGTGCTTCACCTTTCCCCCTAAAATGGAGATAATAATACATCCCATGCCAGATTACTGTGAGGACTAAATTAGATGAATACATAGAGCTTCTAGAAACTAATAAGCATTATCCAAAAAAATGAGAGTTAATTAAATTCTATAGAGTCTCCATTAATGGGCATAAACACACAGCAAGACATTCATAAGCCCAGGTGCAAAATTAAACCGATTCATAAACTGAAGGATAAGAGTGGCTGATAACAGAGAAACTATTCAGAGATATATAGAGAAAAATTAAATCAGGTAAATAAGACACCTCCCTATTATTGTCAAATTCCAAAACACAGCTTTTGTTATTGTTTTTTTAATCTTGGTTACATCTTTTTAGTTAAGCTTAAGATTCCATCTGACTAAGTTACAAGACTTTCCTTTGTAAACTTTACCACATACATTACACCTAATGTTCAATAGGTTTGTATAAAACATGTTATACCTAATGTAATATAATAATGTGTGTGTGTATCATCTACTTGATGTGCTTGAGGTGGCCACCAGTTTAATTCACCAGATCAAATACGAGTCTGATGCCCCTTTCCAGACAAACACAGGACTCAGAATGGAATCTCAGGAGCCATTAGTAAGGCCACAATGGCCCAAATTCTGCAGAGTATGGAGACCAGGATGACCCAAAGTCAATGTCCAAGGGATAAAACAAAGCCAAAGTAGGCCACGAAATTGGGTCATCCATCACAGGAGGTTAGGCAAAGTAGCAGAATCTAGGCAAGAAAGAACAAAAGGCAAGGCCAGGAACACAAAGAAGAACAAAGGGTTTAAAATGAAAATAAAGTCACAGGGTCTGGAGTTGTGTGCATGCACAAAGCCTGTGATACTGGTTATGAATGGGGAAGAATCCTTCTAGGGAACAGCCCAACTGCAGCAGGAAAATCAAGAAATAGAAATTGTGTTTTTACTTCAATAGAATAGTCAGTATTCAGATTAACTATCTCTTTATCCAAAGTCAGAATTTAGTCCCTATCTGAATACTCAGTTTAATTGTTTTTGTTGCGGTTTTTTTAATGAGTTCCTACCACTTCCATCACATGGTTTTAGTGACTACATAAACTACAAAAGTAGTATAGGACTACATAGAGTTCAAGGACAGCCCTCCCGGAGAGAAACTGCCGTCTCATCAGGGAGACAACCAATCAATAAAACCAATAGTATGGCATGTATATGAGGTGGGTATGAGATTTTCACTCCATAAAGGTCAAGTGTGAGAAGCGTCATAGTGCTTTGCTTTTTCTAAATTACATAAATCTACTCTGAGCCCACATTTGCCTATATTACAGGAAATGAAAATATCAATAATGCTAGGAGAAACTATCCCTTCTCATAGTCACAAAAATTGAGAGTCTTGGGGCCAGCCCTGTGGCTGAGTGGTTAAGTTCATGAGCTCTGCTTTCGCAGCCCAGGGTTTCACTGGTTTGGATTCTGGGCATGGACATGGCACCGCTCATCAAGCCATGCTGAGGCAGCGTCCCACATAGCAGAGCCAGACGGGCCTATAACTAGAATATACAACTATGTACTGGGGGTCTTTGGGGAGAAAAAGAAGAAGAAAAGAAAAAAGAAGAAGAAGACTGGCAACAGATGTTAGCTCAGGTGCCAATCTTTAAAAACGAAAAATTGAGAGTCTTATGCTACCAAAAATATTTGAGTAAAGGCTCTCAGTTCTTCAGCCCACACTGGTCACCACTGATATGTGTACTGAACAATCCTGAAGAGGCCTTAATTCTGTGGCACCACTCGTTCTTGGTAGAGTCTTCAGCAAGGAAACTACAGTATTCTTGCTGCAGAGCATTAACATTCTCCACTGAGGTCCAGCTTCTGCCCCAGGAAGCCCCAGGCGAGAAAAAGACTAGCCCCCACTATTAATGGAAACTGGAAGATTCCTTCTAACTTTTGGCTAAAACTCTCAAAGCCTCTCTCCTCTCCAACTTCACTCACTTCTGCCTCTTCTGATATTTGGGTCCAATTCTCCTCTGACCCAGTCCTGCTGTAGAGTCTCTGTGCTTTTGAAAACCTGAGTAAAGTTATCTTCTGGGGACCTGACAAATTTTCCTTCCAAACCTGAAACACAATCTATTAGCAGAACTCTAAGTCAAAGAACTTAAAGACTTGACTATATCCTTGGTATAGAGAAGGGAAAGTATCTCTAGCAGCAAGCGTGAAGCCCAGATCAGTACCCTGATGCACATAATTTAACTAAAGGACATGGCAATAAATGCATTCTGAGAAGGCAGCACTGTATAAGTGGCGAGAACACTGAGTGTGGAATTATCATACGCAGAGTTGAATCCCAGCCCTAACCTATGCCAGTGTTGTGACGTGAAGCAAATCACTCATTCTTTGTTACCCTTAGGCTTCTCTACTTAAAGTTGGAGTAATATTTGTTTTCACCATATCATGGAGTGGTTTTGAGGCTCCAATCAGGGAAGATACGTGAAGGTAGTTTGTTAATCGGAAAGCATTTAAACAAATGTAGGGCTTTGGAGACTATAGAAATCATTGTTTGCTAGAGTTGCCACAGAAAACTTGATGGAGGACGTGGAGCTGAGTTCAATGTTTTCAAGAGTGATAGAACTTAGAAAAGAGAATATTTTTGAGAAGAAACACAAAGGCAAGAGTGCCACATGCTCAACTGAAGCATAGGCCAGTCAACAACCTATAAAGGGAGTTTTCTCCCTACCACCACTGACTGGTCATAGGACAAGGACTTCCTCCAGGGATGGGCCAAGAACTAAGGCAAGGAGGTATTCTCTGACCTATACAGGAAAATTTCTGCAGAGGAATGGAGTTGTGAGCCATCGGCCTCCAGGCAACAGGGGATCTGGGCAGCCCAGTGCAGTACCCACCTCGGGCATACTTCTAGTGAGAGGCATCACTGGGCCTGGAACTATGGCATCCTGAACCCCTAGAAAATGTTCTATTTTCAGGTTTGTGTGTGTGTGTGTGCACATGCATGCATGTTTTAAGGTATTGACTCAGTATCAATAATCAATAACCAAGAACACCCTTTTTATCCACTAGAAAAAGAATGAAAAAAGAAGTTCCATATTACCAAAACAATACATAAGCACTCCTTCAATCTCTGCTACCAATATATTCTTTATCAATAATAAAAAGTGTTAGAAATCATATCTGTAACATAAAAACAGAAGAAAAATTTTGACAGTACTAGTAGAAGAGTAAGTGGAGAGGGGAAATGTTGATTTCTTTCCTTCCCTCAGGATTTTCATAAACGCAGAGAGGCAAGGGTTGGCATCGGCTTGCTGTCTGATTGCCATAGGAAAGGAAGAGGCATGAAAGATTTCTGTTGTTGCTTTCACAGTCTGTTCTCTGACTTGCTATTTATTTGTTTTATACAGAAGCATCAACAGCTTATGCATCAACTAAAGACTACTGTTTGCTCAATTTTAATAAAAATAAATGTCATCCAGCAGTCTGACTCTCTTTGCCAGGATAGGTAAAGCCCAGAAATCAGCTTTCATCAGGAAAATGCTACTCACATCTTCATGTTAGCTCAGTTGTTAGGCATCTGTCTTGATATGTCCCTCACATGTTCCACTGTCTTATAAATCTGAAGTGATGACTGGAGGTCACATAAGCAAGGGAAGTGAGGTATGAAATGTCATTGGGTAAAGTCCTTACTAAAATCGCAGAGAAGAAACGGTTGTCAAAGTTATTGCTTCAACATTTGTGAAGATCTGTAGTTAATAGAATATGAACAACAGATTTGTTTTAAGGCATATCAGTATTTACCCCGTGGAGCTCCCTTATTTGAGATGGTTTAATAAATGAAAAAGTAAGCCAATAGTCTAAGTTTAAGGAGAAAGCTCTGAATTGGGGGAATAGAACACTGGAATATCTTCATTGATTAGCTAAAATATCCCACAGACATTTACCTACCATTGTTTTCCACTATAAAAAATATTTG
The DNA here is from genome assembly GCF_021613505.1 of Equus quagga. Taxonomy (NCBI): domain Eukaryota; kingdom Metazoa; phylum Chordata; class Mammalia; order Perissodactyla; family Equidae; genus Equus; species Equus quagga. Next base: position 103,635,225 of record NC_060269.1, on the reverse strand, counting down.
TGGTCTTATTTTATTCTCTGAGATACATCAAAATTACTACACATTAAATTTTGCACTACTGTATTACACGAGCCTCAATTAATACATGCTCCCACATATGCTACCTATTAGTCACTTCTAAAAATGATCTTTCTTGAATCTGGGTCAAAAGAAATGAGTTCAAGTAAATAAGCAAAGGGAACAAAATGGTGTGTGGATATTTTTCAGGCCACTTTTCATTCTGAAGATATTTTTAACTTAGCAGTTTGACAGCCCACACCTATACACACCTATGCACATATACCCGTGAATATACTTAAATGTACATGCAACTTGCCTCTGCTCCTTTGGATTAGTACCAAAGCAAACTTGCTCCAAAGACTAAGGAAATCAGTAAGTGCCTTAAGCTCTATTGAGATTCTTAATAGGAAAACAAGAAGAACGGGCATCAATAAATGATTTGGGACATTAGTACTTAGAATCAAGAAACTGCACTGGAAGGTATATCATAGATTATCTGTTAGAGGTCATCATGTTATAGATAAGGAAATTAGACCAAATGAAATTTTTTTTTTTGAGGAAGATTAGCCCTGAGCTAACTACTGCCAATCCTCCTCTTTTCGCTGAGGAAGACTGGCCCTGAGCTAACATCGATGCCCATCTTCCTGTACTTTATACATGGGATGCCTACCACAGCATGGCTTTTGCCAAGCGGTGTCATGTCTGCACCCAGGATCCAAACCGGCAAATCCCGGGCTGCTGAGAAGCTGAACGTGTGAAATTAACTGCTGCACCACCGGGCCAGCCCAGACCAAATGAAATTTAAGTGACTTGCCTTTGACTATTTGCCCATTTAACTGCTACATCAGAACAAGAACTAGGTTTTCTGACTCCCTATCACACTAAAACCATCCACCCGTGGAACAAGGAAGCAGTGGCCATACTCCCAGCTCCACTCCAGGATAGAAGCTTTTTATCCTTCCAGCCTCTCCTAATGGGAAAGGCCTAGCTAACTGGGTCCCTAAATTTAAGTAGGCCAAGTATTTACATGGTTACAGAGTACTAGTTTTAGAAAATGATATATTTTACCTGAATATGGAAAACAACATAACTGTAAATGATAAGATGCTTCTTACTTCCAATAACGATACTGCTTTCACAACATGTATCAAAATATATTTAGATATTTTAAGGTACCTGATTTTTTTTTCTTTTTTCTTTTTTTTTTTTTTTGAGGAAGATTAGCCCTGAGCTAACATCTGCTGCCAATCCTCCTCTTTTTGCTGAGGAAGACTGGCCCTGAGTTAACATCCGTTCCCATCTTCCTCTACTTTATATGTGGGACACCTACCATAGTATGGCTTGCCAAGAGGTGCCATGTCTGCACCCGGGATCTGAACCGGTGAACCTCAGGCCGCAAATGCAGAACGTGTGCACTTCACGCTGTGCCACCAGGCCAGCCCAAGGTACCTGATATTTTAAGATTACCTGATTACAAGAAGACCAGTAATAAAATATAATCTCTACATAGTGCTTTGCAATTTACAAATTATTTCATATATATTATCTTATGAAACCATCCAATGTGGAATTTAACTCCTAGTCATCCTTTATTTATTAGCTTAGAAGATGCTTCATCTGGGAGGCCCTCTCTAATCTCTATAGACCAAATCTGGTGCCCCTGCCATGTGCCTCTCTAGCACTTAGCTTCCTTGTCTGTCTAATTATGTCATCTCCAACTGAGCTCTCTGGGGACAGAAACAGTTTCTCTCTCACTCACCAGTGTATACGCAAAACCTAGTGGAGTGACTGGCACATTAAATACTAAATAAGTATGTTAATGTATGAATAAATGAGCAAAAGAAATATTCTGACAACTTGGGAGTGAAGGAAAAAGTTTGGAACACCACGAGTTTACTATAGAAGACAGCTACATAGGCTGAGGGTTAGGTCCTCTTTTCGGGTCTTTCTTTCCTCCATTTCTGCACCAACAAATTTTCCAAAACCTCCACGCATTACCGTAATGGCTTCTGGGGCTGCAGCTCTAACAGGGCAATGAGAACAGAGCAGGAACATTGATGTCTTTTTTTTTTTTCATATCCGGTGCATCTACAAAATGTTTTTAAGTCAGAAACTGCCTGAAAGCTTCCTTTCTAGCTAATGGTACTGTTGCTATTCAACAGGAACACGGCTTGCTTCGGGTACTTTTTGTACCACAGTCGTATACATTAGCTCTCCTTATCAACCATACAGAACACACTAGGAGAAAGACGGTAGAGATTATCTCCTTCCTATGACTTTGTAAACCGCACATAAAGGCTTGAAGGTCTGGGAAGTGACAGATAGGGGATTTTATCTTTCACAAAATAATCGCAAGCGTAGTTAAACCAACTACACTCTGGAGGCCCATACTGATTTGGAATGGAAAGTAAAAGTCACATGGCTCTGGTCAGAATGTGGCTTTTTCAATCCCAGGATAGTTGATCAATAAAATAATCTTGGCACCACTTAGGCTAGAATAAAATGGCTAACAGAAATGTGGACTATAACTAACATCCAAATTTCTTCATCAAATAAATGATACTATTTTCCCCACTTCCTTCCCTCCTCCACTCCATGCCTCTCCCTGCTTAAGCACTCCTAGGAATCGTTTGTCATCCCTGCAAACCCAAATGGCTGACTTTAAAAATATATGTTTATAAAATACTTGTACTACCCTCTGCCTCTTAGACTCCCTTGAAATAAAGCAGCCATAATCTCTGTGACAGTTGCCGCCATTAATGCCGATCATAAAAGCTGGTAAAGAGGCAGAGATGCTGATTTACCATTCATTGCTATGCTCATATATCCTCTTTCTAATAAAAATCAGGGAAATTATTACTTTCTAAAAGCTTAGCGCTTCAACATTTGTATTTCGAACCTCCCCTACTGTAAGATTTCAATGTTCCCCATGCTATTTTTTTCTTCCCAAGGAGCTGGCAATGTAAATGTGCCACACTTGAGCTCCATGGCATACTGAGCTGAAAGAGCATATGTACTACATCTATAGTGGAAAATCTGGTGTTTGGGGAGCAATGAAGCGAGCTATAACTCAGACTTAGAGATAAATGCTGTTTGAGACTTCAGTTCCGTTTATGGATATACTATAATTTGAAAAGCTTATCTTCAAATATCTTTCACATAAGAATTTTTACTCCCAAGATTAGGCAAAAATAGGGGCGTTACAATGTTTGATATGAATAGTACCTTATTCTGAATTTCTCCTTTAAGTTTTATCGAACACATTAATATAAAGGAAGTCAAACAGCACTGAAAGTACACAGCAATAAGCTGTACCAAATGCTCAAATCATTGGCATATGTATCTGGGTAAGATGTAGGACTCCAAGAATATACGGTATTAATTTGATTTAGCTTGATGCCTTATATGGCAATTTCACTTAACTCACAATTATATTGTAGAAACATTAAGAGTTTTAAAATGACCTCCTGACCTAGCCATATTACCAATTGCAAAATTGTATCCCCTCCAGAAAACTAGAGAGTCGTTCAATGGAAAGTGATCACTGGGTATCCCCCACCCTGTCACACATACATACATTAAATCACACATACACACTCCTGCCTAAAAGAAACCCAAAAAGGCAGAGGTTTAGATTAGGACATTGATTCATATTACTTCAATACAATCATAGCTCCCCCCTCAAAAAATACAAAATCATAACGTCAATTCCCCCATTTGTTTCTTTCATTTATTCTTTCCTTTAACAAATAAATATTGAGTACTTACTAGGTAGAAGTCACTTAGCTAGATGTTAGATAAACAATGGAGAACAAAACAGATATAATGTATTTTACTTCCTAAGAGTAGAAATTCAGGTAGGAGATAAACTAAAAGGCAAAGTTACTTGAGATTGTCTTAAGTGTCATAAAGAAAACTACAGTCTTATGTGATAGAGGACATTGTCACATTTAGAGGTACATAGTCTCACATTGTGTAAATATTGCATGTGCCATTAGTCTCCCCAGTAAATTTACCATCACTGTCCCTTCCTAGGGATCGAAACAGTTAGGATTAAGCTATTCTAGTAAAGCTTTATACTCAATTCGGTCTGAAGTACTCTGGGAAGGGAGTTGGAAAGAAAAATTAAAGAGTTATGGAAGTAGACTCAGAAGATAAGATTGTGAGCTCTTTGAAGGGAATGGGAGGGGGTCTTGAGTGGTGTCAGGCACCTAGCAGATAACCTGGATGGAGGGAGGGATGGAGGGAGGGATGGAGGGAGGGATGGAGGGAGGGATGGAGGGAGGGATGGAGGGAGGGATGGATTGATGGCGAAGAAACTTAGAAATATGAAAGAAGGGTCCTTAATTTCAACACAAACTACATATATTTGCTGAGTGCCCACTGTGATGATATGCATACATATTTGGAGCTCAAGGACACATAATAATATCAGTAATAGTTAGCATTTATCGAGCACTTACTAAGGTGAAACACTGTACTAAGAACTTTTACACACATTACCTTGTTTAATGTTCACAACAACCTAACGTAGTAGTTTTTATTACAATCCTCATTTTGCAGATGAGGAATTACAAAAAGTTTTTTTAATTTCCTTGTCCAAGTTTACACAGTTAACAAAAAAGGGTTCTAGGATTAATATCTGGGCATTTTCATTCCATTTTCCTAAAACCCATTTTGACAGGTTGGCGTATTTAGACAGATCAGCTTATAATCTATTGAGGGGGAAGGTCCGAGATAAACCTGTTAGTAAAATGTGAGGTAAACACCATGAGACACTATGAATGAAATTATATGTTGTCTCAAAGAAGTAAATATTACCTCCAGCTGACACTATAAAATTCTAGAGGCCAAAGACTCAAGGACCACAACTCAGCAACACATTCCAGGGCCTACGGAGCACTTCCTTTGAAACAACTTACTCTGCTAATTTCCATCATTATTGCAACTGAAATACACTTTGTCTTTCTTCTTCACTTAAAATTCAGGTTTAATCTTTCTCTTCTCTGTTTCTGGAGTACTTTGTACATATTTTTTATTATCATTTATTTAGAGATCTGCTTCCCCTGGTAGATAAAGTTCCCTTCAGGTCAGAACTCTCTCCGTACTTTCTCCTTAACTTCCCTGCCTATAACTGGTGGGTAGTAAATAGCCAATAAATGTTCATTCAATAAACTCTAACGTGCCTTAGTGGTAACCCTGATGTGACACAATAGTATGGCCTCAATTTAAATACAATAACTTTAACTCAGCTCTAGATTAAATGACTTCTTACTGCATGAAGACTTTTGAGATGACAAGCATTCAGGCATTATTTCACTACGGTTTAAGGGGACTGTTACTGTACTATAATAAATGAAGAGACTGCTAGCGCAGTTAAAACCACTAACGTTTTCTAAAACATTATGTATATATCTATAAGGAGCCAGACTAAAAATGACAGATACTTGGGGCCAGCCTGGTGGCGGGCACAGCAGTTAAGTGTGCACATTCTGCTTCGGCTGCCTGGGGTTCGCCAGTTCAGATCCTGGGTGCAGACATAGCTCTGCTTGTCAAGCCATGCTGTGGCAGGTGTCCCACATATAAAGTAGAGGAAGATGCACACAGATGTTAGCTCAGGGCCAGTCTTCCTCAGCAAAAAGAGGAGGATTGGCAGTAGATGGTAGCTCAGGGCTAATCCTCCTCAAAAAAAAAAAAGACCCCAACAAATACTTGCCACATGTGCCACTACACTCCTCTTCTACCCTGCAAGAGATGCTGCTAATCAATCATGATGTTTATTTCTTTTGAGCTTGGACTCATCCTGAGCATCCTTTTCAGCATGACATTCTAGCAGTTACTGCCAATTGACAGGCACTTCATTATCACTTAACGCTCACTTGTCGTGCCTGACCCGGATCAAGTTACATCATTTTCCTATGGGTAACATTTTACCATTTAGTACTTCTCCCAGCGAGGAAAGAAAGCATATGGTCATCACAGGGAAATCTGAGATGACCAGGGTGCCAGATTTTATTTGAACCAGCTGGGTTCCAAGAGGCAGTCTATAGACCATTGCTGATCTGCAATCAGTTTTTCACCACTTCCAGAACAAAGAAAAAAAGAGAAAAACAGTTCACATACTAATCTGACTGGCTGCATGAGAATCACCTGGGGAGCTTTTTAAATATATAAATCCCCAGTCTTAACTCAACATCTCTAGGGATTAACGTAGAAACCATGTGAATAGGTATATGTCCATTATCATGTGCAGTCAGGTTTAGGTGCTGCTGAATGTTTGTGTCCGCAGGTATATTTCTAATTGTATATTTTTGAAACAGAATACTTTTTGCTAAAACCGTCATTTTTACCATTCTTAATTCTTAAGTTTTATATCTTTTATTTATGAGATAACAGAAATAGTAAATAATAGGAGGAGGGTATTTTGGATTACCTTTTTAAATGTACTAGGCAAAATAGAGCGGGACCTCCTCTAGAAGGCTTTTTTTCCTGGAATTTTGCTGATCCTTTAAATCCAAGACTCTATAAAAGACAGTCCTAGTGGCACCCACCTCTAAGATTAGACAAGTCTGCACATTCAGGCTGAAATGGTGGCTGGAATAAGCCTCATGCAAAACTAAAGAACCTCCGGAGAGATAACTCAGTCTGAGAGGAAAAAATGTCAAGAGGACAAGCTGGGCTAAGGAGCAAATCCTTCTTCCAGGAAATGGTGAGGGATGACTCTGGTGTTTGCCATACGCCTGGTCCTGGCTCAGTCCCAGGCATGGTCTCTAAGTCTAGGTGCTGTGCAGTGGGGTTATGAGAGGAAAGGAGAAAAGGCAGGGGCAGGTATAACGAGAGAAATAAGAGCCAAGCTCTTCATGAAAACCTCTGTAAGATATTGAGGTTTGGAAACACACTTAACAGCGTAGCACATAAAAGAGGCAGAGACGTCCCCGCCAGTTTCCCATGTGCCACTGGGTAGCTTGGGCACCTCAGAGCCTTCAGCAAACCTGTGACAGTGGCAGCTTGATGGGAGAGAAAGAAGGAGCTGCCATGAGCAGGGAGAAACCACAAAGCTTGGCCAAATAGGGCAGCAGAACCCAGAGAGGGGATCAGCAGTGTCCATGAGACAGCAGTCCTGAGGGGTGGCAGCGGTGTCCAGCAGCAGCAGTGGCCCTTAGCAGGCACTGTGCCCAGCAGCCATGTCCACTATGGAGAGGTGCTCAAGGAATGCCATGTGGTTCTGTGCAAACAGTTATGAGAGACCTCCCAGAAACACTTAAGGTAAAGAGGGCGAGTTTTTTGTAGGGGGCTCAGGACCAACATTAGTAGACTCTGGCAAGAGCCTAAGAAGTTTTGATACATAATCTGACTGTTACCCCATTTCAAATCCCAATATAGCCTGGAGTACCTCATTTCAAATCCCAGTGTAGCATAGCCCATAGAGCAAGCATCCTTGAAGAAATGAGACTATAAAACACATTCCACAGGAGCACCTCCTCACAATCCTCCAGGTTCTGAGTTTCTCTTTGGTCACATACACACAGGGTCAGACTAGTCCAGGGAAATAAGAAATGATGCTGGTAAAGAAAGCATCAAAACTAATTCAATCCATAACCCAAAGGAGCCCAGGGAAAATATTTTTCCCTACTAAATTCTTATACTAGAAATAAAGAGCAATGGCTGCCTGCCCCACAGTAATTCTCCATCCAGCATAAGTGTATCATCCCAATTAGTCTACTAGAAAGAGAATTCCCTTCCCTGGTCAAAGCAGTGGGCTGATCTAACCTCCTCCCCTGGCCATAGAATTGGTGCAAGAATCAAATTAGCATTCTTTCCTAACTTTTCTCAAAAAGGCGCTAAGAGAGATCACTGTTTTTATTGTGTTTTGTTTTTTCTGATTGAGAACCTATGCTACCAGAAGAAAGTTCATCTGCAGGAGGAACCAATGAGATTGACACAGAAAGAAGCAGAGGGGAGAGATGGAGAGAGAAGTGTACTATGGTGTTCAAGGTCCTAGTTTCCATCTCTGAGGTCCTTAAAACTACCATGGTTCTTAAAGCAATTCATTTGACTGCATGAACTATTCTCAGTGCCAGAATAAATTCCCTGGTTTGGGTTGGGTTTCTGTCACTTGCAACCAAAAGAGTCTATTGCTGAAGTGTCAGTTGAGATGTTTTCAACTGCAAGTAAGAAAAATTTACTAACAGTATCTTAAACTTTAAGAATATTTATTGTTAACCAGTCCAGAGGTGGTCCCACTTTCAAAAATGCCATCAAGGACCAAGTTCTTTTTCTCCTTCTATTCTGTCACTCTCAGAGTCTAGGATTTTGCCTCAGGCTTGTAGCCTTATAGTCACAAGATGGCTGCCACATCACTAGGCATCATATCCTCATATCACAGTATCCAAAGTAGGAAAAGAGAGAAGAGTACAAATAAGCTCCATTACTTACAGGGAGGAAAATATTTCCCAGAAAATCCCCAGCAAATTTCCTCTTTCATCTCATTGGCTAGAACTGCAAGAGCCATGACTGGCTTATGCCTCACAATTTATACCCCTGACAGGGTACTTTGCTAACAGCATTCTGTTAACAATGAAGAAAGGGAAATTGATGTTGAAGTGAGAAACCAACAGTGTCTATCCCAAATCTACAGGGATTTGAAGTTCAAGGAGCATGATTATGGTCATATTTCAACCAGAATTCTTAAATAATGATAGCGATGATGATGATAATAATGAATATTTCTAACTCTGGACCAGGCCCTATTCTAAGAAATTTACTTAATTCTTAAAACAATTCACCACAACCACACAACATCCAATGAGATAGACAGCATTATTACTATCATATTAAACATGAGGAAAGAGGCACCTAGGAACTAAGGAACTCATGCAAAGACACTTGGCTAGAAAGTATGGTGTTAAGATTTGAACTCAGGAAGTCGGAACCTGGAGACGAAGATCTGTTACACTGTATTACACCAGACCATTCTCTCCCCAAAATCAAATGAGATAACAGTACTGAGAAAATATGAAGATTTTTGCACAGGAAAAGTATTGTTGTTAAAGTATTATTTCTTCCTAGGCTGACCTTGAAATTATAGATGCCATATTTAAAAAAGAATATATTAATTCCAAACGTAGATCATTCTCGCTAACCTCCTTTCTGGTCCTTTTTACGCACACAAATGACAGGGTATAGGATTAGAAAATCCTTTGTACAGGGAAATACAGAACAATTCAATTAATAATTTCAATTTCATTTGGCATTAAAGGTGTTTTAAAAATAGATATCTTTATCTCAATGAAAGCAAGACCATTAAATGAAAAGAAGTCCCTCTGAAGATTGAGGACTCAATGGCATTAAATTAGTCAATGGATTTAAAGTTACAAAGACTTAAAGCCCAGACAAGATTTTATAGGGTCTTTTATTCAGTGACTTTGGATAGTAGGCCTCGGGCAAAAGACAAAATTTGTTCTAAAGAGGCATGAGGAGCTAAAACTTAAACAAAAATAAAAAATACTCTTACAACTGTAAAGAGACAGATGACATTGAACAGTGTAATATCATTTTCCAAGCAGAGTGCGTTAAAAAAAGGGGAACAAAGTAAATTCAGATAACGCTAATCTAAAAGTTAAGTAAACAGAATTTATTAGAATTTAGGAATCTAACTTTCTGTTCTTATTCTTAATGATTTCAACTGTTAGTCATACAGGCAAACTTTTTAAAAACGAGTAAAATTCTTATCTCAATAGTTTCCCTTTAATTAACTCTCTGGTCTAATGTCAGCCAATTGTTTTCAAACGGTGATTAACTTCTGCTCCACTGTGTGAACAGTGACCAAGCTGTGTCTCTATAGCAGCTGCCATTTCATACCTGAAGAAGCAAAGAGATGACTGCTTGCTGGATTGGTATAATAACTGGGGAACATAAAAATGAAAATGCCCTTGAAATCTTCAATAGACAATGTTAATAACTTCTACTTCGCCACACAGATGACTTTTTCTCTCCACAACTTTTTCCTTCCATCTGTAATAGAAAAAGAGACCAGATTATCAATATAATCTTATACATTAAATAAAATAAATTGGAAACCTAATGTTAAACAACCAAGGTTACTCAAGCCACTCTTACCATATACAACAAATGATTCAGTTCAGATATTAGAGAGTTAGGTGGAGAAAAGAAGTTTGCTTGAAGCATTAATTTATTCATTCATATTAAACACCTTTATTTATCCAAACACTGAATGAGGTCGACCTGGACCTTGACATCAAATTAGCCATAGAATCCAGCAAGGATCGAGAAACCAGAAATCCATCTACCCCCTAAAACTGACGCAAAATTTTTCCCTAAATTCAAGAATCTGTGCATTTTATTGACCATGCTTAGGATCTTTTCTATCTTAGTTTTTCTCAGGTATATAAAAAGATATTTTTATACACCCGTAAGATTTTAAACAAATTCAAAAGTCACTGGAATCATCTCCCTAACATTTTCAGTAGGAAACCCCAAAACAAGATATCTTTACTGATTCTTCTGTCTAAGACCTTGGTTTTACTCAATACAAAAAGATGCAGATGTTTAATTAGTCCACCAGCCAATCAACTGGATGTTGGTGTGACAGTCCACCTATTATCTGGTAGTTTCTATATATCTAGAGGTAGCAAACTGCTTGACATCCGATCACTAAAGTATCTGAGTGACTGACCAACTCTCAATTGTCATCTCAAAATTTTTGTTTAAAGTAGAAACTAAATATCAAGAAATTCTTTTAACTCAAACCCCTCATCCTTTAACTTGACAGCCTTCTTTCTTCTTATTTTGCTGTGATGCAAAGAAAATAATGCTTATAATCTTCTAAGTTCTGGTCTTGAGAGAAAACAGTGGTTGTATTGATTAAGATTGATAATGTTTTGAAATTTATGATAGACATAACTCTACCATAGTATTGAGATCAATTAATATTTTTATTTATGCAACAATTATTCAGCATCTATGTGGATCAGATACTATGTTACATACTAGGGATGCAATGGTGAGACAGTCCTATTCTCTTGAAATTTCTAGTTTCGTGGGAGAGTGAGAAACATAATCAAACAGACATAAGTAGAACTGTGACAAATGATTTTAAACAGGAAGTACTCAGCATCATAAAGGCCTAAAGTAACATAACATGAACTTCTGGAGGAAAGGAGAGAAGGCTTCTTAGACAAATGATCTTCATGTTGAGAAGAGAGGAAGAATTGGTAGGAAAAAAAAAAAAACAGCATCTCAGTCAGAGGTAAGAGTATATGCAAAGGCCCTGTGGCAAGAGAAAGAATGATATAAGGCCGAAGTTGAATTTTAAGATAATAAAAGGAAGGAATCCTAAGACCAAAAAGTTTGAAATGTGCTGATATAAAAAAATCAAGAATGGACAGTGTGGCTGAAGCAGAGAGAGTGAGAGAGACGATCCCTCATCAAAGTACTGCTTCCTCTTTTTATGGTCTCTCTCACTAGCATCCCGCTTATTTCCTTTCAATTTAGAGAAAACAACTCACCTTGTCTGTCACAAATACATAGACGCATATACATTTGTGGGTGTGTATGAGTGTGCCATATATGTGTGTGCGTATGGATGAAATAAAGATGAACAGTAGTTCTTTGGTTCCTGGAATCAGAGCCCGCCACATACTTTTCAGGACCCAGTACAAACTGAAAACATAGAGCCCCTTATTCAGAAAGCAGGAAAGAAGTGCTGTTAAAGGTACCAATACACAATTTTTTTCCTTTCTTCAATGATCTCTCTCTTTTTCTCTCTCTCTCTCTCATTCAGTGTTTGTTAATTGCTATTTAATGTCATTCTAAAACAAGAAATATAAAATTTTAAATTATTAACATGTATTCCACTGTGCATTTTATATTGTGCAGTGCCAGTTTTAAATGCAAATGTGACAGCATCTAACTTGTACGTGGAGTCACCAAAATTACACACTGTGTTTTATAGCTCGTACATGTATGAGTATTCCCTCCCACCAGAATAGTGGAAATGCTACCACTATTTTTATTTCAATTCTTTTTCTTCCCCCCTTTGATAAGGAAGATTCGCCTTGAGGTAACATCTGTTGCCAATCTTCCTCTTTTTTCCACTCTAGGAAGAGTGACCCTGAGCTAACATCCATGCCAATCTTCCTTTATTTTGTATGTAGGATGCCTCCACAGCATGGCTTGATGAGCAGTGTGTAGGTCCATACCCAGGATCTGAACCTGTGAACCCCGGGCTTCCGAAGTAGAGCATGCCAACCTAACCACTATGCCACCGGGCCGGCCCCTATTTCAATTCTTGATACACACACATTCTACCAATAATCCTACTTTTAGTTTATTGATGAGAAGGGAGGAATGAAAGTAAAACAAACTATAGAGTACCCCCTTTCCCTTTTCTTCTGTGGCATGATTTTAAGCATAAGTAGTTGGCTAATACAGGGAAAGACCATGAGTAAGAAATGATGGAGTTGTTTGATCATCTGTGTTTCTTAGAAATTCTATTGGCCTTTTTCTGTGTTTGAAGCAAGTTCTGGTTCCAACGGAAATTGTGGTATCCTCACTTACTGTGTTAGGCTAAATAAAGCTCCCACCAAAAATGTCCACCTCTTTATCTCCAAAACCTGTGAATATGTTATCTTACATTGCAAAAGGGACTTAGTAGATGTGATTTAGTTAAGGATCTTGCAATGGGGAGAATGTCATGGATTATCCAGGTAGGCTCAATATAATTCTTTTAAGAGCAAGGCGGGAGGATCAGAGAGTCAGAGAAGGCAATGAGACGACTGATGCAGGGAAAGAAATTGGAAAGTGCTATACCGCTGGCTTTAAAGATAGCAGAGGATGGGGCCATGAGGCAAAGAATGCAGGCAGCCTCTAGAAGCTAGACAAGGCAACAAAATATTCTCCCTTACAGCTTCCAGAGAAAATGCAGTCTTTGATTTTAGCCCCATAGGACACATTTAGTCATAAGACACATTACAGACTTTCAGAACTGTAGGAAAATAAATTTGTGTAGTTTAAGCCACTAAGTTTGTGGTAATTGTTATAGCAGCAATAGGAAAATTAACACACTAAGTTGCAGAGGTTCTCACTTTGAGTCTTTCAAAATGCCACACATTGTGGGTCCACCAGAATTCTATGCTTACGGGGCATCACAAAGCCAATACACAAATGGGGCTGTGAGGAATGGCAGATGCACTTATTGTGTGTATCTCCTCTGCTCCTGCTCATGCTGCATAATCCCATTGGACTTCACGCACAAAACACAAATTCAAAAATGAAGTTATTAAGAATTTCAAGACAGTGACAACAGAAGATTAAACCAAGCTTGGTGCCCTCCAAGTATACAGCCCTGTGCAAATGCTCGCCTGTGAAGCCAGTGTTGCTGAGATGGAATAGTCTCCAAAAGTAGAGCAAGTTGGTGGGAGCTGAGAAAAATATAGTACTAATTACAGTACTTGCCAGTACTCAAATCTGTTGAGCTTTTCTTTTTAACTCAAGTTTTAGATATTTTTTTGGACTAAAACAGGCTTTTCACTGTTTACAACGTTATTTCTGAGTTGCAAAACTTCCCTCTCCATGCTTTTTTCTGTTTTATCCTATTTTTGCCCTGTTTTCCCCCATTCAGTCTTGGCTGCCACAATCAGACAGACAGAAAGCACGAGGATACTTTTTTCCTGTATCTGTAGCGCAAACCTCAGAAGTAGAGAGTAACTGTTTCAGGTCTGTCAAATCAATCTGGCTTTTAGAAAAGAGGTTTCCAAGCCTTACTCTATTATTCTTCCAAACACACACACACTTGCACCGAATTTCCAGGTTTGAAGTCCAGAAATATGTACTTTTTAAAGCTCTATAATTGATTTTGACAATCACTGCTGTTGAGAAACTCTATCATTTCAAAGTTTCAGACAACCAAGAAGTAGAAGTAGAAAAGAAGCCAAGCTCAGTATCTCTGACAAGCATTTTGAACAGCTACCCAAATAGATAGGGAAGCCAACATAAGCCACATACGAGTTGGCATTCTAAGCTCTGGATATTTCTTTCTTCATAAGAAAGAAATTCTGTTTCCTCATGAGAAGTATTCAGGGGATGGGGGAATGGAGGTGGTTTTAAAAAATTAACAAAGTCTGAGGAAAAGGGAAAATTATCTTTGAAGACAGAAAATGAGCAAAGCCCTGAACCTAATTTAGTTAAAGAACCAAGAGAAAAGTTTCAGAAAGATTTATGGGAACTTCAACGTAATTTGGTACCACTAATGCAATAAAAGGTAGCCGACAAGGCTAGGGAATCTAAGGGAACAATAAAACAATAAAATGGAAGGACAGTTAAATGAGGAGACACAAAGACAACAAACTAAGATCTAAAGGGAGATAAATAAAATCAAAAGATGTTTCAAAGAAATGAAAATTGTAATAGCCAAACAAAAAATCTGCATAATACTTTTTAAAGGACACAACTGACAATGAAGAAATAAAATAACAATGATGTGAGGAAACATTATATATAGAGACAAAGAATCAGATTCTGCCTAGCAATTATGGGTATTTTCAAGAAAGAAGAATATTCATAATCAAAGTAACAACTGAAACATAATTGAAAAAATAAGGTAAACCAAGGAAAATGATAAAAAGAGACCATTTTTTAGAACTATTCAAGCAAACTTTTTTTAAGTAACACAATCAGGAAAAAAACTCTAAGCAAAGGCAGAGAAAACTAAATAGATTAACCTCTAAGGAATAAAAGCCAGGTAGACTCTGACATTTCTAAAATTACTTAATAGTAAAATAATGAACAGAAAATTTTCAGAGAAAGAATTGTGACCTAATGATTAGTTCTGGCCAAATGTCATTCATTTTTTAAAACAACAGGAAGACTCTCAGATATACAAGAACTCAAAAATATAACCCCTCTGTGCCCTTCATGATATTTTCCTAAAGATATCAAAATTAAGAGTTCAAGAATGAGAAAGTTAGGATATAAAGACACAAATGGTACACTTTGAGAATAGTTAAACAAAGACAAATTTAAACAACTGTTGGAGTAAAAAGTTGAACACAAAATCTCAAAAATAATCACTGAAAGAAGAGACATGAAAGGTAGCATGTATTTGGTTAAAAATGGCAAGTTTCATATTATACTAACATTGATGAGGACTACAGCTTTCAATTACTAGAGAAGGTAAAACTAAAGGAAACAGCCACATTTAATAAGACTAAGAAAATACAAAAGACAGATGAAGGATTTAAGATAAAATATTTGAACGTAGGACAAAAAGCTTATATTTCTCCACTACAATACTAAGATTCTCAAATTGAGTTAAAAGACATAATCTAAATACATGCTGCTTCCAAGAGACATACCTAAAATAACATGGCATTAAAATGTTTTAAAAAGATGGGCAAAGATTTATCAAATTGAGAACAAACTGTCTGTAACCACAAATTTAATAGGATCAAGAATTGACTGTCCTAAGTTAAAATGATTTTACTATTCCAGTAAATTCTTGCCCAGGAATATAAAGTTTTAAAAAACATTACTCTTTGTTTCATGAACTCCGTAAAATCCATTTATCCAAACAATAGGCTGTTCAACTTGCCTCCTTCTAAGGGCATTAGAGTGAACAGCCTTCTTCTCGGGAAAAGAGATTTCTTCAATGGGCAAACTCTGTTATCAAACAGCTGTTTGACTCATCAAGGCTTCAAAACTCTTATCTGGCCACGTCCACCAATCCTAAACTATAACATCAAAAGCTTTGCACAATCTACTCAGATTCCCGCACTGAAGACCACTTTAAACCAAACCACAGAACTCCTTACACATCCACCCATAGGTGAATTTCTCCTTACTGCAGTAACTACCAAACTCATCTTCACCTGAACACGGTGTCATTTGCGTGGTTTCTTCTGAGTTGGAGGTCAAGAAAATAACCTCAAAAAAGTTAACACCAATTATCAGGTAAACTAAATGATAATTAAAAGCAAAACTGGGTTTTTTTTAATACTGATAAAAAGATATAGCCCATAACAAAGATATAACAGTCAAAAATCTTTAAGTACTAAATCACATACTGTCAAATATTAATTAAGTTCAAACTGTTAAAAGAAGAAATTGACAGGAACAAACAGCTGTGGGAGAACTTAACTTTTGACAGATCAAGTAGTCAAAAAAGAAAGAAAGACAGGGCCGTCCTGCTGGTTGTGTAGTGGCTGAGTTCAGCATGCTCCACTTCAGTGGCCCAGGTTCACGGGTCCGGATCACAGGCACAGACCTACACCACTCATCAAGCCATGCTGTGGGGACGTCTCACATACAATATAGAGGAAGATGGGCACAGATGTTAGCTCAGGGCCAATCTTCCTCACACACACACACACAAAAAAGAAAGACAAATAGACAAATGCAAATAAAAAGAAAGTCAGAATGATAATAACAATACAAAATCAATTTTTAGGCAAAAAACAACACAAGTACTATTTCTTATAGAGAATTAGAATAATTCAACTAATAACTTAAAATACATAGCTATGGATTAAATCCTGTCACCTACAAAAGAAAATATCTCTCCAAGTGTATTTGGAACCAATGATTTAAAAAAAAAAAATACTGATAATATATCACTCCATAATAGAGAAATCTCAAATTCCTAAAGCAAATATTATTCAAACCACAGTCACTGGTCACAGTGCCATAGAGTGAGAAATTAATAATTTTAACTAATCAAAATGAAAATGTAAAGCATCAACCTACATAGCTATTGGCTTAACGAGCACATTAAAACAACAATTACACATCATGTAGGAAAAAATTAAAATACGGGAACTACTTATCAAAGCTTATGCATTTGTAGCCAAAGCTATTTTCATTGTAATAATGGCTTACTATTTTCCAGGAATGGTGCTAAGCTCATTGCACGCATTTTCTTATTTAATTTTAACATCTCTCTGAGAGAGGTATCATTACTATCTTTAATTTCTATACACAGAAACTGAGGCTTAGAAAGCGAATGCTGGTAAAATAATATTGAGTTTATATTCAGGAATCTATTAACATATCACAGAGATTAAAGTAGGAAAACCATATATGTAATCATTGCAATAGATGTCCAAAGTATGCACTTAAAATTCAGCATTTATTCCTGATTTTAAAAATTTAAAGCAACTGCATGAACTAGAAATAGTATTTTTTGTTAGCATTCTTAGATTATCTATCTAAAACCAAGAGCAATATCATACTTAAAAGTGAAACCCAAGGGAAGTATTTCCCGGAGTATATTTCATTAAAAAACTTTTTTGAAAAATATCAAGGATTCTGCACTCCCATAAGTTTGGAAAACTTGAATGTTATAAACCCTCCTTCTGCACGTCACAATTCATGGCCATATTTAAGTCCCTGGGAATTTCTGCCATTAAAGAAAAATAAACTTTGTTTACCCTTGTGTTTCTCCAACTTACTTGACCACAAAACACTTGTCACAATTAGCACCTATTAATATTCTATTGAGCACTTTGGGAAAGACATTCCTGCTAAACAAGGAAGCCAAACAAGGATGCCCATAATCATCACATTTAACAGCACTTTAGATCTGTGGCCCACAAAAAGAAATAAAATAGAAATGAGTCAGGTCATATAGTATGAATACTCTTGTTAAACATGAACATAAAAATGACTGGAAGAAGATACACCAAAATGATAACAGTAGTTATCTCTGTGTGATCAAATGACAGCTGATTTTGTTTCTTCCTTTGTATTTTCTGTATTCTCTACAATAATATGTAATACTTTATAACAAAAATATTATTTTATTAAAACAGCATTTTGAGACATTGTTCAAACATAGAAAGGTTTCCACAACTAATCACGAGAAGTAAAAATAGATATAGTTTATAAAATACTGAGAAAACCAATATTAAGCACATCTGAGGCTCTCAACCGAAACCTGTTCAATTGCTCTCTTATTTCAAGCTCCTTTTCTGTGTAAAAGTGAGAACAAAGAATTAGCAACAAAGAGAAGTTAATTACAAATAATAGAAGAAATCATCTGACACAAATAATCAAGAATTAATCCAAGTAGAAAAACAAAGGAAAGTCAGCTGGAAAAGAGCTAATATCTTAGCAAAGAACAAATCTAGATTAGTCAAATGATTTGAAATTTCTCAAAAAAAAAAAGAAAAAACATAAAAATATAATATCTGAAATGACAAAAAACAAAAGATGTGCCAAATTTGATGCCTAATATGTTTCTATCCTCATTCATTTTCACATCGTTTCTTTTTCCATTGCCAAATTGCATCTTTGTTGGCACTCCAGCTAGAAATACGCATTGATTCCTTTTCTCTGTATCAGTGTAGTAACTGGAGGCAGGGGTTGTCAATTCTAAAATTAATCGACTACAAATTATTTATTAAGAACTAAGTGACAAGCCAGAATGAAAGGTGGAGTAGAGTAGGAGGGATGGTTTGGTTTATAAAAGAAAATAACCAAGAACATAATCCTTGCTTTTAAAGAATTATAATTGACTTTCAGATAGAGAAAAAAAATTCCTTAAACAACTAGAAAAAAATACTAAAGAAACGTAAGTACCGCTAAAACCGGAAGTTAAAATGGGCATTTTTCTATCTCCATTTTATCTGAGACCCAAAAGATCTAGAGCTAAATAATAGATCGCAAATACTCCCACAATCCAAAAGAGGTCCTAGGTCAACTTTGTGAAAATTACAAGATATAGATGAAAAACAATTTTGCAACGCTTAGCACTTCAGCCTCCTAAAATGTACAAAAAGAATTCAAGTTAAAGTAGGAAGAAAGAACATAATTTCTTTGGAAAAACAAGTCCTATGGCATTTTCCCTCCAGCATCTCTCACCTGCATGGAGAAATGGAGAAAAGCCTTTGAGTACCTCTTGGAGAACCTGATATTTGTCCTCTGAAATTCAAGAAGACACAAGGGTTTCGTATTTGACACGTCTCTGAGAAACATTAAGGCAAAATCCTCTGCAATAATCCAGGCATGAGGTGCTACAGGAAATAGCTACTCCTGTTTTACAAAGAGAAAAAATTCACAAAGCATTCTTTTTTTCTGAGGAAGACTGGCCCTGAGCTAACATCCGTGCCCATCTTCTTCTACTTTATATGTGGGACGCCTACCACAGCATGGCGTGCCAAGTGGTGCCACGTCCACACCCAGGATCCGAACTGGCAAACCCCATGCCATGGAAGCAGAACGTGTGCACTTAACCACTGAGCCACCAGGCCAGCCCCATAAAGCATTCTTTTAATTTCACTCTACTGTTCTATCTCCATATCTATTCATCATTCAATCTTGACCTATCCTCTCCTCCTGTTCACCTGCTTCAGCTCGCCTTGCCCAAAGCTCTGCCTTTTCTATACCCTGGCTTTTGCCCAAATGTATTATATATGAACAGAAAGATTTCTCTTCTTTCATCCTCTATGCCAATTCCTGGCTGCCATTTTGCCTGCCCATCTAATCAAGATTGAACTTGTTTTCTATTATTTAAAAGTTGAAGGATATCATTTACATTCATCAAGTGGTTTTTCCAAGGTTTCTAACTGATACAAAGGACCTTTTCTATTGAAGGATACAAATATTTTTCCCCATACGAAATATGAAAATGGCTGATTCCAAACTGACTTCAAGATCTACCCCTCCATTGGAGCATAGTTCAAATAAAACTAGACCACATGTTAAAGAAAAAATTTAAATAGAAAGTGCCTTATCCTAGTCTCTTCATTTCAATTTCTCAAATAACCTTGTCTGTAAACATGAAAGGATAACACTCAGAAGATCGAAAATAAGTGTCCCCAAAATTCAAAGATAAGCAACTAGCTCATGTAAAACATACTCCTTATCCTTGTGGGTTTATTTTGCCCAGTGTCATGCCAAGAAGCAATCAGAAAGGAAGTGGGTCTAGCAAAATTTTACTTCAACCAGTTTACTTTAAGGGACTAAATTGAAGAATCAGTGACAATTGCAACTCCATCAAAATGGTAAATATAAATTAGCAATATATGTGCCAAAAACACAGATTGAGACGGCACACCAGTTTGTTTGCGGGGTTTTTTTGGTTTTGTTTTTTGGATTTTATTTTAACCACAAAGATCACATGATCTGTATTTCAGTTGCCAAACCAGTAACATGACTGTACAACAGAACTGCCAGAAAACTTTCATGACTGAATTTTGGCATCACACAGATTGTCACGTTAGACAATTGAAGCTTCACAAACTTCTGTTTTTCCCCAAATCCATGAACTGTGCCATTCTCTGTTATAAGCTCAAAGCCATGAATTTGATCCATTAGCTGTTCCAGAAACACAAACACCATACTTCACTGAAAAGGAGCGTATGCCAGAACATGCAGACATTTAACACACTCTAGCAGAACCGCCTACTCTACTCCTTTCGTCAAAGGTTCAAAACAATTTAAAAGCATTCTATGTATAGGAGATCAAAAGGATTTTTTAAAAAAATCGTTTTAACTACTTTTGCATTTACCATGAGAGATATAGGGGTAGGTTCATTCAAAAAAATAATTATTTAAAACACCTTAATCTATAAGGAGACTCAGTAAACCATAAAGGAAGCCCAGAGGCTACACGAGTAGGCAGAATAAGGGGGTGTAGACAGAATGGGGTGAAATGCCATAGGGACACAGTATCTTTTAGGAAAGGCTAGAAAGGACACAGTCATTTGGTGCCACCAAAAACCAGGCTGGAGTTAATGCTAATTCTGAGTTAAAGAGAGAGCTATCCGCTAACCTTGACCAGAGAACAGGAGGAGGACAGGAAAGGGAGGACATAGTACAGCCCAATTATACTGCTCTTTATAAACATTCAGGGACAGTGACAGCCAAAATTGTCAAGTAGATAAAAGAAGTCCTCACTATCCTGAGCCTCTCTATTCAGAGACCATGTTCCTCTTTTAAGAAATTGATCCCTTCCCCTTCCAAGTCTCTCAGTATCCTCAAATATCTCTACCCTTCTTGTTTTGGGGGGGGGGGATCGAATAAACTTATTAGTAGTGTGCTATCGACAAGATTAACACTATTATAACTTCTCTTAGTGATTACCAACTGCTTTCACTCACCCTGGCTGAATCCTTACCACAACTCAGGGAGAGTAGTGGAATCTCTGCCACACAGCGGAGGACTTAGTAAAGAACGGGTGAGTCATTTGCTAAGTGTTAGAGGTAGGAAGGGAGCCCTCGCTTTCTGATTTTCGAGCAGCACACTATTGTGTTTACATCACAGGCTTTAGAACTGGGCTCTCTAGATGTGAGTCCTGGTGCCACTCAGCTAGTTGTGTGATCGCAAGCAAGTCATTCAATATCTCTTAGCTTCAGTTTTTTCACATATAAAAACAAGCACAATTCGAGATCCTCCCTGATTGAATTGCTGTGCTTATTAACTAATGCATGTTACGTGCCTAGTATAATGCCTAGAATATATGAAGTACTCAGTAAGTGTTAGGTTTTACAGCCATTATTATTCCCTCTATAGTTTGCTACCTCTGGCTTAATCTCCTTGAATTTCTACAAAAAATGGAAACTTTATCTATGAAAACTGTCTCACTTGCAGCATCATCAGACAGAATAATAGTTGGTTTGGGCCTCTTTTTGCATTGTTTGTGTTTGCTTTGTACTTTTTTTTCTGGGATAAAGTAGGGGAAATGCAAGGAGCTAAAAGCTCTTCCAGTATCTCTGAAAGCTTAAGACGGAGACAAGAGCATAGATCTAGAAAAACCTCCATATACATAAATTTCTGTACATGAAAATTGAAACCAGCCTAGGTATTTTAGGCAGAAGGGAACTTAATGCAAGGAACCAGATGTTCACAGAATCATCAGAAGAGCTGGAGCGATGGGAGTATAATAACGACCAAATTCAAGAGCTCACTTCTAGAGCTGCAACCATGAGTCAGGAAGCTGCTGCTTCTACAACTACCAGATGACACTCATGAAGCTGCTGACTAAGCCCTGGAACCTAAGTCGGGCCATCCTGCCTCTACCGCTGCCTCTCAACACCCTTGAGTGGGTGAATGAGTCTGGCTGCCACTACTGCCTCTTGTCTAGAGATCTTACCTGCCTGCACTAACAGCACCAGGAAGAAGGCATCTGTCCCATGTTCGCAGTCCAAATTAGTGGGCTCTTACTAGCATCTAGAATGCTAGAAGCAAACGGGGCTTGGAGAGGTGATTTTAAGCTCTCCAGTCCTCATTGGTAGTTAGAAGAGGTTAGAAATTACATCCAGCATAGTCCCTCTCTTTGGCTTCTCCACATTCATACATATCATTTGATATGAGATTAAAATTCTAAATAACAGTAGTAAAAACATGTTTCCACCTCACATAATGCAAACATCAATCCTAGACACAAAAAAAGCTCACCTTTTCCTCAAAAGAAGAATCCAAAGACTTTCATTGGACTATCTCTGGCGGTTCCTTCTTCCTGTTATAGTTCAGTCACAGTCCAATTCTGGTATTTTGCCACCTGAGGACTAAACTATAAATTTAACTATAACCAGCACATTTTATATAAAGTAATAAAGGAACAGGTAGGGAAGGATGCTGATTAATATATTAATGGATATATACATAACTAGAGTCCTGTTTTGTGAAACTGGTTATAAGGTGTAACTGGGATTTATAACTTCCTTCCTCAACTACACATTCCATTTTCCTTTTGCCCTCAATCAGATCTTAGCTAGTATGTATTTTATGCCCGTTGAGGACATGAAAAGCTTCAATCTCGAGGTGTCGCAGCCATTGATGGCCCTGCCAGTAGTGGGTTGCAACAATCTTAACTAGCTTTTCTCCTTGGCAGGGGAGAATTTGAGGCACCGCAGAGGATACCCTGGGCTCCATACATATTTCTCCTTGCCCTCACAGTACAGCAACCACCAAATAAACTCATGATGGTCAGGATCACCCAGCTAACACAGTAATCCTTTTTTTGCCTGTTGGTTCATTGGCATGAGTCCAAAATGGCCAGGTGACCATCTCAATCTTTGGTTAAATGGAACCATTTCTTTTGTGAAAGTACATCCTTACTAAGACTTCTAAATCATCAGAGTTCAAGGTTTCCAGGATGTTTACTAGGTGCAAAATGCATGGACATCTTGGCTTTGGTCAGATAAAATCAATTTCAAGATGAGAATCTCAGGTCACAGGGTAATTTGTCTTCCATGATCTGTCATTCAGTCTCCACCAAGAACCAGTAGTAAGCCAGGAACTGTTTTGTAGGAGAATAGTTACTTGCAAAACAGGATATGAGTTAGTTTGGCTAACTTGGCTAGGCTATTGGGCTCAGTTATTCAAACAAATACTAATCTAGGCTTTGCTGTGGAGGTATTTTATAGATGTGGTTAACATCTATAATCAATTGACTTTTAAGTAAAGATTATCCTTAATAATATGGGTGGGCCTTATGCAATCAGTTGAAAGCCCTTTAGAGCAAAACTGAGGTTTCCATGAGGAAAAAGAAAATCTGCCTCAGGGTGATAGCATTAGCTCCTTGTCTGAGAGTTTCCAGCCTGTCAGCCTGCCCTGCAAACTTCAGACTTGCCAGTTCCAACAATCACTTCAGCCAATTCCTTGAATTCAATCCATCCATCCATCCATCCATCCTACTGGTTCTGCTTCTCCAGAGAACCCTGGCTGATGCAGAGGCCATGACTTTCTTTGAAATCCTAGGGTATTGGGACAGATTCTGTAAACAGAATCCATTTCTGCCATTTAGGACCCCTGGATGGGTAAGTACAAGGTCCAGTAAAAGAGATTCTGAGAGAGCTGACTGCATTATAGTCCAGAGCAGCTGAAGAATCATTTCCTGTTTCGGACCACACTTAAAACTGGCAACCTAAAATGATCACCCTATGGAGTAAATTGTGAAAGACAGTGAGAGAGATGACCTAGCCCTAAAGTAAGATGTGCATTCCTATACTTGTCAGGTTAACAGCAAACTGCTTTGGGTGCTCCCTGTTTGGGGAGAAACAGAGCAAAAGTACTTGCCAGAACTACAGCTGCATGCCAGGGACTGTGTTGATCTCTCTAGCAAAGAGACAATCGGTATTACCCCTAGATTAAAATAATCTTTCATTCTCTAAAACGCATGTCCTCCCATCTTTGGTGGTAGCACTGATCTCTGTGATTCTCTCCCCGAGAGATACAGCACTGCTTTTGATTTACTACTTTGAAAGGGAGGAGCAATTCCAATAGTCTTTACTTGGCTTTTAATACCAAAATAGTCCTTAATCCATTTGTCACCTGATCCTCAATAAGACTCACTCTGACCTGAAGACCACAGTGTTTTCTAGATCTCTAGGGATTATCATTATTTTAGAGTCACTGATCAATAATCCTTTAAAGAACTAGCTTTTTTTTCTTTTCTCAAGTGTTCAAGCGTCAGGCAAATGGCAAATCACTTGGGGAAAGCTAGGAAAAAAATTTGCTGAACACACTTACAAAAGCATTGCAGGTACTTCTTTAAAAGGAGCCATGAGTCAAGCAGTTGCAGGTGTGAGAACTCTCTCAAATTCGGGATTTGAATAAGGGGCCTTAACTACGTTATGTCAACTTAGCTTTCATTCACCAAATCCAAAGGTTTCTTTGTTTTAGTCATAAAGATTAAATAGGACCCTAATAGCCTGCCCATTTGATTTAACATGGAAACCGTGATCAGTTGGTTCCCACAAAAATCCCAGCAGTCAAATCATTCTGCTAAGTACCTTCACTCTGCTCCCTGTTGAATTGGCTTGTGTCCCCCACAAAATTCCTATTTGAAGCCCTAATCCCCAGTACCACAGAATGTGACTGTATTTGGAGATGGGGCCTTTCAAAGGTGATAAAGCTAAAATGAGGCCATTCGAGTGTACCCTAATCCAATATGACTGGTGTCCTTATAGAAAGAGGAAATTTAGACACACAGAGAGACACTAGAGATGTATGTAATGATTCTGCACCCAGTTCCAGTGTGTAGGTTTTTCCACACACCACCAAGCAATTCTCCAACACCAGCTGGGCATCCTACAATTCAACTTAATTCTGACACCACCTAGAGATAGCATCAGATTCCACAGGTTAAAGGCTGAGTCCCACAAGACTGCCCTCCACTTCAGATGCCAATCACAAATCCAGGTCACCTGTGCTTCTGACTGGACCAGCTGTAGATCAGAGATTCCAGTGATCCCCTCCTCAGGTTCTATTAATTTGCTAGATCGGCTCACAGAAGTCAGAAACATTTTACTTACTAGATTACCAGTTTATTATTAAAGGATATAGTTCAGGACAGGCAGTTGGAATTGACACATAGGGCAGGGGGGCATGGAGGAAGGGGCATGGAGCTTCCATGCTTTCTGTGCACCTCTGCCCTGAATCTCCATACCTTCACCAACCTGGAACCTCTCTGAACCCATGTTTTGGGGTTTTATAGAGGCTTCATTACATAGGCATGACTGATTAAATCATTTGCCCTTGGTGATGAATTCAACCTCCAGCCCCCTCCCCTCCTTGGTGGTCGGGAAGTGGGACTGAAGGTTGCAATACTTCAATCACATGGTTGGTTCCCCTGGCAACCAACCCCCATCCTGAGGTGCTTTCCAAAAGTCATGTTATTAACATAAACTCAGATGTGGTTGAAAGAGGTTTGTTATGAATATTAAAACACCTTTATCACTTCAGAAATTTCAAAGGATTTACGAGTTCTGTGCCAGAAACAGGGATTAAGACCAAATATATATTTATTATAAATCAATATCACACACATGCACAGAGGGAAGGCCACATGAAGACACTGTGAGAAAGTGGCCATCTGCAAGGCAAGGGGAGAGGCCTCAGGAAAAAGCAAACTGACTGATACCTGGGCCTTAGACTGCTGGCCTCCAGAACGGTGAGAAAAAAATTTGTTGTTTAGCCACCCAGTTTGAGGTATTGTGTTATGACAGCTCTAGTTAACTAATACATCCTCTAATGCACTTTTTAAGAATGCTGCTGCTCCTTTTACCAATGTTTTTCTCAACGCCTTTGTGAAAGGAACTTCCTCTGAGCCCTTTCAGAAGACACAGGAGGAAGGGATATGATATGCGACATAAAATAAATATATGTCAATATTCTCATCACCCTAAGTTTTTGTATTCCTTCTTCCACAGAATATCTGGCAAGTCAACTTTATTTGACATTAACCAGCACTGAGTTCAAGTTTTAGTGAATAAACCAAGTAAAAGATAAGGGTTAACTTGTCAAAAGCTAGATCCTGGCAGCAGAATGGCCTCCTATAGAACTCCACAGAAAATAGCTATGGTCAAGCACAGAAGGCTGTCAATTCAGGTAAAATACTAAGTTGGTACTTAAGACCATTGGCCCACCCCATTTACTGCGGCAATTTTGAGGCTTAGTCCTCAACCCCTTGATCACACCAAGGGAAGAGCTGGTGATCCTCGGCAGCTGAATGCCACAGTAGCAAATGATGGACATTTCAAATTGTTAGAACAATTCCTATCACCTTAAGCTGGCACACTCAATTCAGAATCTCTTGCAATTATACCCATATCCTCAAATTTAGCTCAACATAAAGATATTTCCTCCTCTCTGGCCTAGCACACTTGGCAATTCAATCTTACACATGTTTTCTAGGTTTTTGCTGATAGTTAGCAACCCTTTTCATGTGGAAGCCTTTTTATCTGGATCAGACTTTGTACATGCTCCTGGGATATGCTGAGATTGACTTATGTCAAGGTATTGAAGAATGGTAGGGATGCAGCATGAGGAAAGCTGAAACGTCCTTTCAAGGTAATTGCCTCAGGAGAGGTCATTACAAGTTGTCCAGTGAATACAGCACCAGCTCTGTAGGCAGGGAGGAGGGGCTGCAACTGATGGTAAGGGAGGCTCAGAGGAGTTTGGTTGCTCAGGCTGGTCAGATTCACTTTAGTCCACTCAAATGGCCCCATCCCAATTCTTAATGCCCCAGTCTTTTCCAATTAACCAAGGCCCAAACATTGACAAAAGAAAAAAAAAATCTAGTGAGGCTGTGAATTCAACTTTTGTTGTAATTTAGCTACCCTCATGATCAGATTTCAGTAATATCAGCCCTGCAACTTTAAGAGATGAGATTTTTTTTTTAGAGGAGCCACAGAAGGTTCCTGATCACAGACATAACACCCTACAGTCTTTGAGTTCTTTGTGCCTACCATAAGAGTCTCTTAAAGGAGCCCCTCAGTCTTCCAAAGCCTGCATTCCATAGTCACTAGATTCCTGGGGATCCCATAACTTAAGTAACTCTTGGCCACTGCATGCCCTATCAGGATCCTATTGTCCAGTAGTACCAGAAATGTACCGCAAACTTCCTTCAAATCCAACCAAGTCAAATAACCACTACAAATTCCCATTAGTCAGAATTTAGTCCAAGAAACAGACTTAGTAGTTTCAACAAATCAGAATTAATACAGGGAATCAGATCTTTACAAAGCTCTGATAAAAGCTAGAGTATCAGGAGTCAAGGGGATACCACTGGAAATTTTGAAGTTAGGAACACAGTGCTGAAGCTCCATCTGAGAATCAAGAAAGGGCCACCACCACCTCCACAACTCTCATGACATCCACAAAGCTGGTGACTAGACTCTGAAACATTGAGCCAAGTACTGCAGCTGCCTTCTGACACTCCATCTCCATGACCTTGCTTGGCAGCTCACCCAGCACCAGGCATACATCCTCTGCCTCGCTTTCACCCACCAAATCTCTCGAGTGCATGCTACCAGCAGAACATAAAATGCTTCCAGAACCCCAACTGCTGGGTTCTCAGAAATGTATTCTTAACTTTCCACGCTGTGTAACACAGGAAGGCACATAAAACAGTGAGCACAAGACTTGAGTGCAATTGACTAAATCCAGCAAAAGTTCAGCCATTAGTTCTCCTTGTCCTCCAGAAGTTCTCTCCAATCCAGCAGGAGGATGCCTGCCTTCTCTTCAGCTTCAGCTGACCCAGAGCTATGCTGACAAGAACGGCAGTCTCAGACATGAGGGTGTTTTGTAAGTTAAGGGGTCCCTGGTTTTGGATTGTTTCTCCTATTTTCAAACATTTCTTTCCCAGCCTATTTACAACAACCTCTTTTGAAAAAAAAGTATCATCAAGCTTTCACTGGCTCTTAAAGTTGCTTTGTGTGTGGCTTTGCAAGCCTGGACTTGAGTAGTATTACATATTCTGTACATTACAGGAAAAAAAATTAGAGACTGTATTCGTTTCCTAGGGCTGCCATACAAAGTACCACAAAATGGATGCCTTAAAACCACAGAAATTTATTCTCTCACAGTTCTAGAGGCTAGAAGTCAGAAATCTGGTGTCAGCGGTGTCATGCTAACCTTTGAGACACTGAGTGGAATCATTCTTTGCCTTTTGCCAACTTCTGCTGGTGGGCATCAGCCCTTGACATTCTTTGGCTCACAGCTTCATCGCCCCTATCTCTGCTTCTGGCATCACATGGCGTTCCCCCGTGCGCCTGCTCTTCTCTTCTATAAGAGCCTACCCTAATTAAGTATGACCCCACCTTAAATTGATTACATCTGCAAAGACTCCATTTGCAAATAAAATCACATTCACAGGTGCCAGAGGTTAGGACTTAAACCTCTCTTTTAGGCAGACACAATTCAACCCATAACAGAGGCAAAACATAAGTTTCACACAAAGGGTCAGAATAATACGTAGTGTGAACTTTCCTCTAGAATTACAAGGAAAACAGCAGGTGATGGTGTGTCATGGCCTCAAGTGTGATCATAGGCTTGAGTAACTTACATTCATATAGGTAACTATACAACTAGAAAACATGGGTGTAAAAGGTGTCAAAATTGTAAAGTGAGTAAAAGAGAGATTAACCCTAAGGAAAAAAACGAAATCCTCATCTCAATAACATAACCCTTTCCATAGCACTAATTGTATCCAAGATAAATATAAAAATTCCTCTAAAAAGAGACTAATTGTGTGAATATGGATATCCGAAAAGCTAAGATATTATTATATTTTTTGTACAGATCTTTTTTTAATTTGTCAGCTTCCAAATCTAACCTCTATTTTGAGCTAGTAACAAAGGTACAAAGTCTGTGAATCATATATTCACTCGAGAAATATTTATTGAACACCTGCTATATGCCCAGTTTGGATGCTGGGGATTCAGAGTTAAATAAAGAATGGTCTCTGCTCTGAAGACACCTTTTGACAGTCCAGTAGGAAGAATAAGTGAGTCAATACACAATTAGAGTACCTCATTATAAATGCTACACAGATGTTAAATGCAGGGTATTATGAGATCAAGAGAATAGCTAAATAACCCATACTGGGGTTGGAATAGTCAGGAAAATCTTTTCACCCAGAGGAAGCAATTCTAGAACTGAATTACAAAGAGAGTCAAAGAGTTGGCAAAGGTTTTTTAAGCAAAGGAAACAGTGTATGTAGATATAAAAGTATGAGAGATAGCAGAGCACATTCTGGAAACTGCAAGAAATTCAGCATGACTGGATTTAAATGAGAAGCAGGACTGCCAGGGGGCGGGTTGGGGGGGGGGGGGGGGAGGAGTAGTTATAGCTAAAGCAAGGACCAAATTATGAAAAACCTCCGTGACAAGGGCAATGGAGAATGTGGTAAACTTCACCAGTGCTCACCAATATCTGTTATCCTCGCCTCTGGGCATATGAAAGACTGTATTTCCCAAACCTTGGAGTTAAAGGGGGTGGAGGGGGTGTCTATATTACTACTTCTGGCCAATGGGCTGTGACAGAAATTATCTGTGTCACTTCTGATCCAAAGCATAGAAGAGCAGTTCAGCTTTCTCATGTGCTCTCTATGCTTGTTGTAGCAACCAGCCATACCCAGATTGTACAGGGTCTGCCAGCCTGTATCCTTGAGTGACTGTGTGAGGAAGAGCATCCACCCCATACTCCTGAACCCCAGAGGACAGGTAGAATGAACAAGACTTAAAACCTTTGCTTTGTTAAGCCATGGAGATTTTCAGTTAATTTACTACCACAGTGTAGCAAACAGCTTTCAGTTTACACCTGGTGTTAACCTTACTAACAGAGGGTACAACTGCAAGAA
Organism: Equus quagga; assembly: GCF_021613505.1. Taxonomy (NCBI): domain Eukaryota; kingdom Metazoa; phylum Chordata; class Mammalia; order Perissodactyla; family Equidae; genus Equus; species Equus quagga. The sequence goes on along the minus strand of NC_060269.1, from coordinate 103,605,122 downwards.
AATTTAATAAGGAGAATCACTTCACAAGACTGGTATTTTAGAAAGACCACATTGGCTGTGAGGTAGAATGTGACTAGTGGGGCCAAGAATGGATACAGGGAGTCAAATTAAAGGCTACACCAATAATTCAGAGTCAATGGGTGCTGTCTCCCATATTACCCACATTTACGTCCTTCCTTAGGATACCAAGCACTGGGCAATCCTGGGCCGTAGCATGACAAATGAAGCTTCCTTGGGCCCAGCAGTCTTCCAGAATCCCTGTGTGTAAAGACTCCCTGACAAACTCTTGTCCTTATGCAAAGAGCCTAAGACAAGTAAAAGAGTCTGGATCCTAGTTAGGATAAGAAAATTTGTTCTAGTAGAAGAAGCGCATACAACTTGCCCTAAATTACTCTGAAAATCCCTTCTTTTGTACAGCACTTACTCTGAACAGGTAGCATTCTGAAATTTAGAACACAAGAATCAGAGGGAAGAAAGCCCTCAGGTGCCATTCACTGTCTGCCTGTCCATAAATTGTTCAAAAATCTAGCCAAGATTTCCCTGAGCATCACATGAAACATAAAACAGTTACTGAGATGAAGGTAATATAGAAGCCGATATAAAATGACCAATATGTTTGGGTGTTTGGTGCTAACAAATAATAACAGTGCACCACAGTGACCTCCCACATGGTTACTAAACCAGCTGGAAATGGAACATGTTTGGAGAGGACCCTAGTCTGGGTTTTAGATCTCCAGGCTACTTGGCTAGTCTGATGGTGAGTCCGTTGGTGACCTTGGGCAAGCCACCCACCTTCAGTGTCTCCATTTCCCTTCACTGGCTTAACAATAAGATTACTTTCCCCTCAGAGAGCTCATGTGAGAGGTTGTTAACAGAAGCGTTCATTAAGCATTTTGGATCTCTTTCATACCCGGAGCCTGAAGTTCAAAGCAGTTCCATATATGCCCAGACAGGGACCCATAAATGCCTTTAGTCCATACCAAGGGATGACTCTGCCATGTGTTACTGTTGAGAAATGAAGGACTTGCATTAAAAATGCATAATTTAATCAAGAGAAAACCACTAATCAGTAGGAAATATGCAACCTTGATGTTATGGGACTTCTTTTTAACATTCACATTATTAGAGCTGCCACAATTTCTCATGGATCTATTGAAATGAAAATTAATGTAAAGGAGAAGTTTTGAAAGATAAAATGAGATCAAACCGTGAGGTCCTCGGGAGAGTCTGGCACTCCTCCGGAGCAAAGGCAGAGAAGTGAAAGCAGCGTGACAGCCACTGAGGCTGACACTGTTTCTTCTTCCAGCTGGAAACTATAAATTTGCAAGCTAAGTTCTGTACTCCTTCAGAGTTCAATAAGCTATGTGGTCACTCTACTGAACCAGAGCCAGAATATACAGGCCATCCATAATACAGCATCAGTTTGTCATGCACTCACTGACTGATGTGTAGAGATGGCAAAATCCCTGAAAATTCTAAGTGATCTTCTCAGGCCTTCTCATGGGTCAATAATTAGGTAGAATCTTCCAAACAAGACTTTATGAGATAGACCAGGGAGTCTTGTTTGAATCCTATTCAGTCATGAATGAGCACATTTGACAATTTCACTAGAACTTTATTGGCATGAGAATTGTGTAGAGGTTTGGGGCTGGGGCAGGGGATGTGTGTGCATGTGCGTGTGTGTGTAGCTCTTTCTCTTTTATATTGTGTTTACTGAGAGAAAATACAGAAAATAAAAAGAACAAAATGGTGTCCAGCTGGTTCTTGTACACCCTCAGCTGGAACCATCCAGACGGCTACTGCATATTTTGAGCCCAGGGAAGTAGGGTTGGAGGAATATCACGATGGCACCTGTCAAGCAAGATTGATTTGAGGGTCAGGGACACAATTCAGTCCCTAGCAGCTCTCCTATATTTGAAGAACAGAGCAACTTTACAGCTGTAAATTTGAAAAGCCTACTTATCACAATTACTCCACTAAAAGTGTTTTTGTGGGCAGCACTGATGAAAATAGTCATGTGAACTTTCATTAGCTGCATATGCAGAGCTTATCGAAGTTCTAACTCACTGTCAATTTAGTCTCCCTAAGGGAGAACAGGGATCACTGACTCTGAAATAATTTAGTTGTCCTTTGTGAGACTCAATAAGTACTTATTGAGCACCTGTAGTATGTAAGTTCCAGGCACCAAGAAAACAGCTAAAAATGAGCTGAAAGCAACCCTTCAAACTCAGAAGCTATTCGTCATCACTAAAGCTCTTTTGAAAAATAAATCTGTCCGGAAGAAGGAAAAGAGTGAAGGGAGGAGATGGGCAACAGAAGTGTAGGGCATGCCAGGAGGGATGAAACAAGGGGAAGGTAAGGGTGAGGTGTTTGAGAAAAAGGTGGAGGTCTTGAGTGGAAAAAGAATCTATTCTCAGTTTTCTAATTAACAATTCATCTTGTGTTGTTAGCTACCCCAGCTTTAAAAGGTTATGGAAATCACATAAAAGAGTACCTTGCCTTCTTAAAAATCTCAGACCTACCGGGGTTAAAGTAGAGCTTGGCATTCTCAGTTGTCAAGTGGGTCTTCTACACATTGGCTCCTGGGGCCATGCTCTTCCTAAAGCTACAGGTGACTTTAAAGGTGTGGCAGATACACTCCACCTTCCACCTTTCCATTATGGATATTTTAGGAATGAGATTTCAGTTAACTGCACAGGTTTGTTGGCAGAAGCAGAAATTATTCTGAGTCTACTGTTACTTGATAACCTTTCTATTTCCAGGACACAAGTTCCTAGAATTATTTTCCTTATGTGGTCCCAATTCATTCCAACACTTCTGGCAGAGGTTGGACTGTATGTCTCAGGCCTGGATTCCAGAATTAGGGAAACAATTGACTTTCTCCACCTAAGTGCATGGTAAATGAGACAATGCTAATGACTATTTAATGATTTTTTTTAATGTATTACAGTGGCAATGCATAACTCTGGAAGAAATTGGTATAATATTTTTGCTTGTATTGCATTTTGCAAACTGGTAATAGACAAAATTTCCTACCGTATTCCACATAAAAAAACTTTTATATTTCCTTTTCATTTTAAATCTTTGCATATTTATGTTTTGTTTTCCCAATATTAAGGTCCCAGAGCACAAGAATAAAGACTTATAGCGAAGAACTATGCATATACTAGCCACATAAAAATACAATTTATTCTTGGCTAATCAAAGAAAATATAACCTATATTGGTTAAATCTAACATAGAACATGGTAATCTTTTTTCAGTTTAAAAGGTAGGTCAATATTTCTGGCAAGTTCCTCTTCATTTTCCAAATACTTTTTCAATTCCTACCAAGGCTATTTGACCATTTCTCATGGTATTTTATGCCTTATGCAGCACTTCCCCACAGTACTCCTGGGGGGGAGAAATTATTCCCATTTTATAGGTAATGTTCCTAGGACCTAGAGACGTTAAATAACACGTCCAAGGTAACTCGCAGTGAAGTAGTGGAAACGGAACTGAACCCAACGTGACTAAATCCTATAATGTTTGTCCTACACCCCCTTCCTCCTTCTCTCCTCTCCTTCCTCCCTCTTTCCCTCTTCCTTCCTTCTTTGCCTCCTTTCTTCCTTCCTTCTTTCTTCCTATTATTTTAATGCCTTCTTTTAACATTTACAAGGTGTAAGGATTCTAGAGGCCTTAAACTTACTTTTCCTTTAATATCTTACCAGAAATTTAGAAGGAAAGAAAATAAAAAAGAAAGGAGAAGAGAGCAGAGGGAGAGAGAAGGGGAGGGAAAGGGAGGGAAAGAGAGAGGAGGAGAGGGGAGAGGAAACTCTCCTGGCTCAGCTTTTCCCTCTGACTACTGTCCTTCCCTTTATAGTAAAAATCTTGGAAAGAGTTCTCTCTCCTCACTATTTTAAATCTTTTCCTTCCTTTCTCTTAAATTCTCTAACCAAGTGTCTCCTCCATCACATCACTGATGCTGCTCTCCTGAAGTCCACCAAGACCCTCCACCTGAACAATCCTCAGAACTGCCGGCAGCATTGAGCTGACCTTCAGCAGCATTTAATACTGCTAGTCACTCTCTCTGCATTAAAACACTTTCTTCACTTGGTCTCTTAGCCATCCAACTTCCCTGGTTTCCCTCTTTCCTCTCAGAATGCTTTCTCTCAGTTTCCTTTGCTACTTTTTCATCATTTCCCCAACTTCCAATTGAATGCATTCAACAGCTTAGTTTTTGGTCATTTTTGCTTTTGTATCTTGTGATTTCATCTGGTCTCATGGCTATGAATGCCATGGAGGTGCTGATAACTACCAAACATCTGTCTCCATCCAGGACCACTGCCTGAACACCAAGCTGGAATATCCAACTACATCTCCACTTAGATATCTAATTGACATCTCAAAGTTAATACACCCAAAACTGAACTTTTGCTATTTCCAACCAAAATCTGCTCATACCATCTCAATATCAAAATCTTCCCCATCTCAATATCAGGGTAAGAAACTTGGAGTCATCCTTGAGTTCTCTTTCTCTCATACCATACACAAAATCCACTAACAACTCTTGTTAGCTCTACTTTCAAAATATATGCAGAATCCAACCAATTCTTACAACCTCCTCTGCTGCCACCCTCGTCCATGCCACCATCACACCTTGCTTAGATTATTTTCATCTTCTCCTAACTAGAAGTCCTGCTTTGTCCTTGCCCATCTTTAGTCTACTGTCAAAACAGCAGCCAAAGAGATACCTTTAAAATATGAGTTAGGATCATGTTACTTCTCTGTTTAAAACTCTCAAAAAAGTTCCCATCTCACTCAGAGTAAAATCCAAAGTGCTTACAGAGACCTTGAGGTCTCTACAATCCTGCTCTCCATCCCTTCTCTGGCCTCATCTTGTTACAATCCACGTTCCTTACACTGGTCTACTAGCTCCTGGCAGGCTCTACTTGATGCCTGGCATGTTCCTACCTCAGGACCTTTGCCCCTGCTGGTCACTCTTCTTAAAATGCTCTTGCCACAGAAATCTGCATGACTTGCTTCCTTACCTCTTCAGATCTTTCCTCAAACGCTATCTTCTTAGTGAGAGCTTCCTGACTCTTCTCTCTGAAATTTACAATGATGCATACAATCTCCTTCTCCAGTTTAGTTTTAGTGTAAGATCTGTCTCCCCAGTTAGAATGTGCAAGTGCACCAAGTGCAGGGACTTTTGTCTGTTTTGTTCACCACTCTATCTCTAGCACCAAGAATAATAGTAGACACTCAGTAAATACTGTAGAAGAAGCCAGACAGGAAGGAAGGAAGAAAGGAAGGAGAGAGGAACGAAAGAACAAAGAAAGGAAGGATTGCCAGGATCGTTAAAGCACTAGTTCCCCTCTCAGTGTGAAAACAGCAATTAGTTCATTGATGGCATTTAAGTCACAGGCGGCCTAAGCCTACCCCATCACTTCCTGAGTAGATCTAGATAAACAGAAACCATCAGCCTCTAAAGAACAAGTGGCATCCTCTTAACTAAATGCACTTTTTAAATGCCCATATGAACCAATTAAAATATGAAGTGGTTCCAACTTCCAAAAGCTTTTATCTTAGACAACAAACTAGGAACTGAGGCCAATGCCCAAGCTGCCCCTCTACCTCACGCCGTGTTAAGCATGATGCTGGCTCTAGATAAATGTTAAATTGCAGCTATACCTCTTTTATTTCCCAAAACTAGGTTTTGATTTAGTTTACTGCAGGTCTGGAGCGTCTGGAATTTTCCCAAATGAACTAAAAATCTTCCATCAGTAAAACTACTGCTCATTACCTGTGTTAATTTCATCTCCTTCTCTGCATTCGATAACCCCATCTGTCGCAATTCCAGCTGTGAGATGGGAGAAGAGCAAGAGACTGAGCAGACCTAAAGCAGAGACAGTGTGAGGTAGTAACAACTCTTTCAGAGAGAAAAAGGACATTTGTAACTTGCAGTGGGCATGGTCAGATCCACCAAAAATAACCAAGCAAAATGTAAGCTTAATGTTAATCACTCAGATTTTAAAAGTCTATAGTTCATTATTTTAAAAGTTCATATTTATACATCAAAATGTCCAGTATAATTTACAATAAATTTATTTTTATAAATACATTTATTATATAATGCCCTGTATTATAAAAGCAGATCCTGCATTGACGCGCGTATGACTTAATTCTCAACAGAAAGCTGCCAGACTCACGTATCAAATGTCTGAAAAGGGGTTTGCAGAACTTCAAGGAAATGACAGGTATAATATGTCATATGGTTGATACTCAAGAAGTATTGTTTCCTCTCTGCCCTGAACAGCCAAGCCAGACCAAACACATTTGTACTCTGTGACCAAGTTTCCCAACAATTCTCTAGTTGGCAGAAGCCACGCCTGGTGCTACATCCCTGCCCTGCTGCCTTCTGTGGGCTTCCTGAGGCTCTGCGGAGCTGCTAAAGCATTTTCTTCCTCCTTAGAACAGAATGATAAACTCGGCTGTAGTGATTCAGGATGACACTTCAACAAGCTCAGTTAATATCTGATAGGCAAGGACGTGATTGGTTTTCAACTTGCCCCTACTCTAAAGAGGAGGGCTGTGGATGTAAAGGAAGTGAATGCTCAGCGAGATTTGCTCCCTCTCTTAGAACAGAGCCTCTCTCTCTCCCTCCCTCCGGCTTTCTCTCTCTCCCTCTCCCTTTCTCTTTCTTCCTGTCTCTCCTTCCCTCTCTTTCTTCTCTCTCTCTCTTTCTCTCTCTCCTGCCCTCCCTCCAACTCTCTTTCTCTCTCTCCCCCCAACTTTCCCTCCCTCAAGGAGTGGCTTTGTGGGTGGGAGTCAAAGCAGACCCTAGTGATGCTTAATGTGATGAATTCTTTACCATCAATATTTTCATAAGTGATGCCAGAAGGACACCTAGGCAAAAATAAGAAGTATGCTAATGTGTCTTCAATATAGGGTTGCTTAGGTAAAACACAGGATGCCTGAAAAAGTTTGAATTCAAATAAACAATCCATCTTTTTTAGTAGAAGTATGTCCTAAATATTGCGTGGGACATATTTATACTTAAAAATCGTTCATTTTTTTAAATCTGAAATTCAAATCTAACTGAGCATCCTGTACTTTTATACACTAAATCTAGCAATCCTACCTCAATATCCTGTTCCTCCTCTTCCCTCATCCCCCAAGCTCCTTCACTGAAAACTGATCTGGCATAGGGAGGCCACTGAATCCAGTTGGGTGGGGATAGCATTCCAGGAAGTCTTCACAGAGGAGATGAGATCAAACTAAGTTGGAAGAATAAGCATTATATAGAAGAAAAATTAGCTATGAAAGGAAAAAGGAGACAAGAGGAGAGTTCCAAGCAAAGGCCACAGTATGAGCAAAGACACAGAAGCATGAAAATCCATGCATGTTATAGAAACCACAAATCACAGTATGAAATATAGGACAGAGAGTAGCAGTGATGAAAATTATAAGGCAAGTAGGAGCAGACCATGGCCCTGTGTGCCAAGATCAAGGCCTATTGCTGCAGAATTTTTGAAATGTTTTAAGCAGGAGATTGATGATATCCAATTTGCTTTTTAAATAAATCCCTTTTGACATCATGTAAAAACTTGTGAGAAGGCTAGAATTGAAGGCAGAATTACTTCTCAAGTAGCTAGGACAGGATAAAGATGAGGAGAAACTGAACTGGGGTTATGTGAGAGGGATAGAGAGTTGGGAGACAAATTTGGTGAATATTTATGAGGGAAAAAACAATAGAAGGAACTGATGATTGATTGGATATGATGGGAGAAGAGGAGAGATCCAGGACTACCATATGGGTTCGCCTTGGATAATGAAACTGGTGGTAAAATTCCAAACACAATGGGGGAGTTTAGGGAAAGAAGTGGAAGGATGTTATAAATTCAGTCTGGAGAGGATAATGTTGAGGTGCTTATGGCACATCAATAAGCAAATGTCCAGTAATTATTTCAACATAGGAATCTGAGACTCAGGAGGTTAGAGATAAAGAGGTGATAGGGATCAGCATAAAAATTTATATTTACCAATTAAGGTTATGTTCACCTGGATATCATGTGGTTTTAACAGAATAAAAATCAATTTCTCTAAATCCAGAGGTGTGGAGTCCAGGGCTGATACGGTGGCTATAACCTGTCATCAGGGAGCCAGGCTCCCAGCTTCTTACAACACCATCCTCAATGCATGGCTTCCATCCTCAAGGTCACCTCGTGGTCCAATGTGGCTTCTCAAGCTCTGTGCATCACATCTGCATTCCAGGCAGCTGAAAGAAGGCAGGAAGGGCTGGAGAGGGCATTTTCCAGGACTTTTTAGGAGCCTGCCCTGAAATCTCACACTTGCCACTTCTGTTTGCAACTCCTTAGCCAGATCGTAGACACATGGCCCCACCTAGGTATGACAGAAGTTAGGAAATGTAAACTTTTAGCTGAGCCCACTAACCCCCTGTATAAAATCAGGGTTCTGCTACTAAGGAGGAGAGATGAGTGGATATTGATTCATCAAAGAGTCATCTCTGTCATACCATGAGAATGGATAAAATTAAGGAAGAACTTGAAGAGTAAAATACGGTAGATCAAGACAGACCCAGGGGGAATGAATTTAAGGGGCAGGCAAAGGAAAAGGACTGGGAAGGGAAAATGGTAAAGGGAAGGGAAGAACCCAAGGACAGAAGCACTGGACCTTTTCCACAGCTTTCCAATTGTGATTCATTAAGCTTTCTACAGTAGAATCCATATTACATCCTTGAGATTTAAACTGATGCTTCTGGGGGTTTTTTATTGATTATTCACATTTCCAGCTATAATTTTGTATTACACACTTGCTTATGCCTGATGTCTGTGGTCATTTAGCTTCTTCCAAATAGGCACCTTAGGAAACTGCATTAGCTCCTTCAAGCCATTAGAATATGCTGGGGCAGCAACTTACTAGATAATATCTTCACTTTCAGATGCTAAAATAATTTAACTCTATGGCTCATTCAAAAGTACTGAGTTAAATGAGAACATTAAAAGTAACAAACAATAGATGCCAAATTGGAATGCTTAGCACAGAGCAGAACAGAAGTTAGACCGATATCCCTCAAAATAAGCAGAGTTCATTATTGAAAGTTGTCTTTAAAGCAAAACGCTGATATTGAAATCATATTTTTCTCATTCACTTGTGCTTCCTATGGAAAAAGTCAGCCCCAAGACATAGAAAGTAGAACTGTACTCCAGAGCCGAGTACCCCCTCCACTGATGGGATGAGGAAATGAAACAGGAAAGAGGTAAAGATGTCATTAGTCATAGTATACAGGTTTGTACTCTCTAGACAGAAAAAGGAAATTAGCAAGCCTGTCACTAAGGCAACATGGGGCTAAATGTAGGCCAGAAAGGAGGAAAGAGACTCACTATCCCTGATGCCTACCAAAGCCAGCACGAGTGAATTTCTGAAGTATGGTAACGTTCCTTACACGGCCGTTTCTCTCTTATCCGGCACTGTCAAGAATAGTGCCTTCCAGTTAATTATCTTAGGAGTTAATAAGACCTTACACATCTGTAGTATATTAAGTTGGCAAAGTATTTTAAATGCAATATGGCATTTTAAGTACCTGGAAGCTCTTAAGCCTTGTAAAGTTATTGGAGAAATGATATAACATAATCTCATTTTACAGCTGGAAAAGCAAAAGCAAAGGGGCTATCCCATCTGTGAGATGTAAGGGGTGTGACTGAATCCTTAACTCCAAAAGTCCTATAAGCTTCTGAGAACCACCCAGATACTGAGAGAATGTCAGAACTCAGGGCTTGTGATTCCAGGATCTCAGTTCCCTCAGAATATTACAACAACACCTTATCTATGTGGCTCGTGTGGATGGCCAATATTCAAATAAGCAGGAAAATGCACTGAGTAATACGTTTACCTCATATTGATGATAAGAAAGCATGTTAATATATCAGTTTCTCAGAAACATCATGAGAAGGATCAATTACACTTAATAGGTGTGTATGAGGAAAACCTCCGTTTCCCTCCTGTGTTTTTCCTTTACTCTCACACTGCTACCACGCTCACAACACTTCTGACACCAGATGTGTGTGGGGTTTTCCCCACAACAAGCAATTCTCTGTGACACCGGCTGGTGTTCTGCAATGTAACTCAATTCCGACACTATCGATCTGGAGATAGCGTCAGATCCCACAGGTTAAGGAGGCAATCCCACAAAACTGCCTCCCCCCAACTTCAGATGCCCATCTCAAGAGTAGGCTGTCACCTATACCTCTGACCCAATCAACTACACACCAGAGGTTCCCACGACTCCCTCCTCAGGTTCAATTAATTTGCTAGAACGGCTCACAGAACTCAGGAAAACCATTTACTTACTGTTTATTATAAAAGGACATGATAAAGGATAGAGATGAACCTCCAGATGGAAGAGATGCACAGGGTAAGGTATGTGGGAAGGGACATGGAGCTTCCATGCCCTCTCCAGGTGTGCCGCTCTCCTCATACCTCCGCGTGCTCACCAACCTGGAGGCTCTCCAAACCCCATACTTTTGAGATTTTTATAGAGGCTTCCTCATGTAGGCATGATCAATTATTAACTCCATTTCCAGCCCCTCTGCCCTCTCTGGAGAATTCGGGGAGTGGCTGAAAATTCCAAGCTTCTAATCATGGCTTGGTCTTTCTGGTGAGCCGCCTCCAACCTGAGGCTTTCCAGGAGCCATCACGAGCCACCTCATTAAAGACACTCATACCATCCAGGAAATTCCAAAGGATTTAGGAACTCTGTATCAGGAACCAGAGCCAAAGACCAAATATTAGAACAAAAGATGTTCCTAGTGCTCTTATCACTTTGGAAATTACAAGAGTTTTTACGAGCTCTGTACTAGGAACCAAGGGCCAAGACAAACATATATATTTTCTATTATCTCACAAGGTGTATGCAGAAACAGTAATAAATAAAGCTCTGATTAAGGCTGTCTCAGGTAACAGAGAGCAATTTATTTTTAAATTTTCACATTTAGGTATTGTTATGTAATTAGGGATCTCAGAAAACTTATACCTAGAAACTTAGATCATCCAAAATTTTTCTTAAATTATGTATATGACTGATTTTAACTTTAAAAAATCCTTTTTATTAAATCAATAAAAATTTACAACATGTTTCTTCCTTTTCCCTTCCTCTCTCCATTGTCTTTCAGTATTTGATTATGACACAGTTATACAAACCACTCCTCCAAGTGGCTTAGCAATCCCAGATTTTTTATTCAGAGGCAGATAGAGAAACACAAGAGTAACGAGTCTGATATTTTCCAAACTGGCATCATCTCTAATTTCAGCACCAGCAAGATCATTCACACACAATACATTACTTCCAGGGACCTTGCTCCCACGCTGATTTCAAAGTTATAGGTTTAAAGCCTGTGCCATAGTTATAGTTACAATCCATCGTAAGTACTAGTTTCCTACTGCTGCTATAACAAATTACCATGAACTTAACGGCTTAAAACAACTATTATTTTACAGTTCTAAGGTCAGAGTCTGAAATGAGTTTTAGTGGAATTCTTAGTCTATTTGGGCTGCTATAACAAAATAACACAATTTGGGTAGCTTACAAACAACAGAAACGTGTTTCTTAGAGTTATGGAATCTGGAAGTCAATGGTCAGGCAAGGGCCCTCTTCTGGATTGCAGACTTCTCATTGTGTCTTTAAATGGAGGAGGGGCTCGAGAATTCTGTAGGGTCTCTTTTATAAGGTCACTAATCCTATCCATGAGGGCTTCACCCTCATGACTTCATCATCTCCCAAAGGCCTCACCTCCTAATACCGTTACATAGGGCATTAGGATTTCAACATATGAATTTTGAGGGGACACAAACATTCAGACCATAGCAGGACTAAAATCAAGATGGTGGTAGGACTGCATTCTTTTTGAAGCCTCTATGGGAAAATCCATTTCCTTGCCTTTTCCAGCATCTAGAGACTGCCTCCACTCCTTAGCTCACGGCCCCCTTCTCAATCTTCAAATCCAGTGGTACAGCATCTTCGACTCTCTCTCTAACTCTAACCCTCACTCTCCTGCCTCCCTCTTTCACTTATAGGGACCCTTATGATTATATGGGCCCACCTAGACAATCCAGGATAATCTCCCTGTCTCAAGATCCTTAACTTAATCACAAACTCCTTTTGTCTCATAAACTAACATATTCACAGTTCTGGGGGTTGAGACGTGAACTTCTTTGGGGGACCATTATTTTACCTATCACAATAACAAAGAAAATCTGGTGAGAGAATCTTACTGGATCATCTACACTATTTAAAAAAGAAGTCAGACTATTTTGATCAAGTTGTATCATGTTCTTAGAAAGGGCACTTCTTCCTATTTTCCCAGTCACTTCAAATAGTTAACCATCTTCTACAAAGTCTTAACTTATTCCCAAAGAAATAACATGACCCATAGAGAGAACATGGCTTTGTATGGTTCTTAAAATGTGCAGCCTTAACTCAGAAAACCCTAACTTCTGTTTTTCAAAAGTCAAAGGCATGACTAAGATCATTGCTTGGCCATACAATCAAAGGTCTTAGGACAGAGACCAAAGTCTTTTATTGTAATTCTATGATTGTCCACAGAACTGTCCAGTAACCTCTACAAAGAAAAATATCAGAGTTATAAAGAACAAAGATCATCTGCTTTACTTTCCACATTCAGGCAGGTGAGAGACTCTATTCTAACCTTAAAGTTATCCAAAGGTTTCTAATTTTTCTGAAAGGAACATTTGGGGTGTGTGTGTGTGTGTGTGTATGTGTAGTTGTTTAAAAGATCTCAGGAGGAAAAAAATAATTTACCTCAGTAACCTTTTCAAATAGGAAATAGCTTTGATTTTCCTTACACTGACTAATCTCTATGTGGCTGTCAGAGGATACTGTTTAAGTAGAAGGCAAGAAAAAGAGGTCAGAAACCCGTCTTGCTCTTGCTCAGAATAGCAATGGAAAAAGAGAAGAAAATACCAGGACACTTCTTACCGGTCTCTTCTGCCTGATACAGAAGAAATATCAGTTTAAGGCAGAATGGATTATAGCCCTTTTATCAATTTCATTCATGTCCAAAAAACATTTGACAAATCTTGAAAAATGTACACATGATATGGTCAATGAAATATACATAGACATAGATATAACGCTTATTCTAAATGGCACAGACATAACTCATTCTAAACGTCTGTATTTTTAGAATAAAAGATAAGGCATATTGTATGGCTGAGATTGGGGCTCTGTGCTTCCAAAGCAGGTTTCATTACCTACTACCTGTATGACCAGGGGCAAATGACTTCACCTTTCTGGATTTAGTTTCTCTACCTGTAAAGTGTTGATAATAACAGTACCTACCTCACAGGGTGGTAAGTGCTTAGTGCAATGCCTGGTCCCTGTAAGAGCTCAGTAAATGTTAGCCATTATTATAATCTAAAAGTTACTCCAGCATTGGAGAGAGATATATCAAAAATAAACATCCATCTGAGCGCCAAACTCAATCCTAGAATACGGAAGAAAATTAAGGAAATGCATACGAATTGTTGAGTAATTAGTCAAATTTTTGTTCAAGCCCTATTTTGACACTGCAGAGCCACCTCTTCTCAATTTATTCTCCTTGTTGAGAAATCTAATGAGAAGAACTTTCATCAAAAATTTCATTGCTTTTATGCCCTGAGTAGAAGGAAGTGACACAGCGTAAAAGAACTGAGAGATGCCTGCTTCATTATTTTTAAGGAATTAACCTTTAAAATCTTAGGATCACAAAAACAACCACCAACCACTGGGGACTGGTTAATCACAGAAAATCAAGCAAAACTGGGGTCTCATTGACTTACAGTCTGGCATGGTCTCAGAACAAAATTAATATCCAAATGCAACAAAACCATAGATAGGAAAGAGACCAGGCATATGGAAAGTGATCAATAAATATTGTTACGTGAAGGACAGGAAAAACCAAGGCAGAAAGGAAGAAAGATAAGAAGAGGGAGAGAAGGCGGGAGGAAGGAAGACGAGGAGGGCAGACTCTTGTTCTCCAGAGATAGAGGTTGGCCCATGGCCAACCTCGTCCGTTCTTGCTCATTCCGAACTTCACCTTTTCCAGCTTCCCCCTTCCTACTCTCTCTCTCTCTCACACACACACACACACACACACACACACACACACACGCCCTCCAATCCAGAGTCTAGTCTTAAATTCATGGGGTTCATCCAGAAATTGATCTTGGATGCGTGACCCATCCCTACACAAGCCATTCGAGTCTCTACATTTGAACTTGAATTGCTCTGCCAAAACTAACTTCCTGTAACAAAGATCTAAATCTCTCTCTCTGGCAAGCAGTCCCTGACTCAGCAATGGGCCATTCATACAAATGGCTGTCATCACTCTTGTCCTATGCTCTATTTTACTGGAACATAAAGCAGTCCAGAAAACACTTATGTGCTCGTAGAGAACCTATTGGTTTGGAAGAGAGGGCAGAAAGAAGTTATTAAAAGATAGAGGCAATTTTAGTGACTCTCACCCTGGGAACAAATAGATTCCCAGGTAAAGTTAATCGGCCCTAGCCAGCTCTCTTCTGCCCAATATCATTACTAAACTTGCCTGTTTGTAGTCTTACCTTGTTCCTTTGCCTAAAATTCTGTGAATTAAAAAAAAGAAATTCTGTGAATTAGATATTAATTTGGGTCATTAAGCATTCTCCTTAGCAATGCAAATGCTTCCCAAAAAGTTAATGGGCTTTCAATCATGAACATCTTCATTTTTAATTAATTTAATCAGATTCCCACTCCTCCTAATTCCTAGAAAGCATTTGAATTAAAAAGAATTTGATTCTGGAGAAAATCTGAAGGTAATTTAGGGACATTGAGAACTGTTTTTCAGGTATTTATCTATCATTCATTCAGACATACTGAATGCTTCTGTGTGCCAGGCCCTGTGCCAGGCACTAGAGTCCTTAGTGCTGCTAAAGGCAACCATAGTGGGCGGGAGTTGTGGGGAGGTGTTGGTGTGCCATGCTGGAGGGCTTACGGCAGAATGAGGGCAACAGTCTATAATGAGAATTCCTGCACAGTCAAAAAATATTAAATGGAGGCAAAGGAAGGAAATAGAAAGGTGACAGACAAATTTTATCCATTTGAAAAGTTTGTCTCATCAAGGAAAAAGAGAAAAATATTTTTTCCTTCCTTCCCTGACTAACCCACTGTTTCCAGAACACATCTTCTGGGTCTTATGATAAAAATTCATTCTGAACAGGAGAGAGACTTGCTATTGATTTTACACCCTTTTAGGGTATTTTAAAACTTTACTTATTTCCATTTAAAATGACCTTACAGTTATGCTACTCCAGAACCATTATGATCATGAATTCCTGATGAATTCTGACACTCATATTCATAATGACCTCAGAAATTATAAAGGATATGGAGCTGAATCTCAAATGCTAAACACTCAAGAGTCCCATTTGTGTTGCATTACACTTATTTATATGTTGTTTTTCCTTACTGACTCATTACACATATCACTTGTGCCCTCAGGACACCTGCCTCTAGCTTGCTTCCTATCTCATTTCCGGCTGTCTTCTGGACGATCCAGCCTGTGTGAATTGTGTGTGAAACAGGTGTGAATGGGAAGTCTGAGAAATTTTCCTGTAAGAAAAGCACATAGGTTTTAATGCATGAACTTTGTGATATTTATTTTCATGTTCAGATATTTTCCTACATAATTTCTCTGCTTTGTTCTGGGTAACTGAGGATGTCAGATAAATGACCCCCAATTAGAAATTATAATGTTGCAATTTGCCATAATGAAATCAGAAGGAAAGCTCACAGTGGAAGAGCTAATTCATTGATGCAGTGATCAAGATATATTAAGTGTTCTTAAGAAAAAAAAGAACTCTTACCTTCATCTGCTTTTGCTGTATTCCCATTCTCACATTCATGTGTGACAACTGACCTGTTCCTGACCTATAGGAACAGGCGACCTCAGTGAGGTCTAAGGACAGTAACGGGTCTTCAATTCATAGATGGAAAAGGCCAACACATATATTTGAGATGTTGTATTTGAGATATGCAGAGAAAGTTTTTCATCCCAAAATATGTTTCTTATCTAATAACTGATTCTTTTTTAAAGCCCAATCTGGCTTAAAGCCTCTTACTTCTTGTTATTAGGCAAATGTTCTTGGGATACTTTTGTTTTCCAAATTAAAAACCACAATATTCTCTTTAGCAGTCTCCTTAGCAATGCAAATGCTTCCCAAAAGGTAATGGGCTTTCAGTCACAAACATATTTACTTTGAATTAGCTCAATCAGATTGCTTTCCTCCTAATGTTACTGCCCAAGGTCGGGGGGGAGGGGGCGGGGGGGGGGCTCGTCTACCCCAATGCAAGACATGCCAATAGGCAAGGTGGTAGGAGAGAAAGGGTTTTTTATTACAGCTTGCTAGCAAGAGGGAAGATGTCTGACTAATGTCCGAAAGAACCATCTTACAGAACAAAGACTATAGGCCAGTCACGTATGGGGCTGGTTTCCTGGTGGGGGAGGCAGCTAGTCTCTGGGTGGGGGCAGACATCTGGTCTTAGTTCCTGATAGCCCTTTGGTTTACTGGACATGCATCAGAGACTGGAACAAGGCCCTGTACCCTAATCTTTCGGCTGTCATTGATGATGGCTATCAGCATAGGCTCTCCACCCAGGGGTTATCACATTCCTAGAGAACTCAGAAGAACAAAGTTGTCAGAAAGTCTACAGAGCATGTCTGGTCTAGTTAATCAGAGGTCATTTAAAGTTATAATATGGCTTCTTTTCTACAGTGTGGCTTCCCTTATGGCAATCTTGTGTTGAGCCAGTATCACTAACTCCTGGAAAGTATTTGAATTAAAGAGATATTTAATTCTGGAAATTACATATTTTTCAATATATACTTGAACCCTTCCTCTTGTGTGAGAAGATTGTAAACTGTCCCCCAAAAACCTTCTCCCTTCATTGCACAGAAATTAAATTGTAGCAAACAAGTGGCTGGCTGGATAGACTACATTTCCCTACCTCCCTTGCAGTTAGGTGTGGCCACATGATGTAGTGGGCAGAAGCGATATACTTTCACCTGCCCAAAGTCTTCAGACAGCAGGAGTACCTTCTCCACAGTCTCTTTCCCCTTCCTTCAGAAAGCAAAGGACAAAGTGGAGACCCACCACAGACAAAACGATGCCCTAGGGGATGAAGGAAACACAAGATTGAAGAAATTTGGGTTCCTGAATGTCCTTGTGAAGCAGAGCTGCCTAGCAAACCGGCTGCCCTGGGGTGTCACATGGGAATGAATGAATGACTATTTTGTTTGAGCTATTGTATTTTAAGGTCTCTTTGTTGGAGCATTAGCTTTATTCTAACTAATACATCTAGAAGCAGCTACATTGTTTATTCCTCCCTCTAGTGTAGCTTCAGTTTCACCCTGACTCCTTCCCATCTCAGCATTTATATACAATAAGCATTTGTACACACTAAGGATACTTAATATTAAAAAACAATCATCTCTCAACTCCATATCCTCTACCACCTATCAATCTATCTTTCTTCCTTCTGTTTTTGCCAAACTTCTTCAAAATATTGTTTAAACTCATTGTCTCTACGTCTTCAATTTTTATTTAAGTATATTATCTGGCTCTGACTCCACTACCATCTTAAGGCTAAATCTTTATCATCTCACTTCAATGGCATGCCTACTTCTTGAAACTCACTTACCTCACCTTCAGTGACACTCACTATCCTCATTTCCTCCACTTCTCTGGCTGTGCCTTCCCAGGCTCCTGGTACATTCCTATCCCTCTACCTGTCCTTAAATGTTAGGCTAACTCAGGATGGTGACCTTGGCCCTCTTCTTTCAACATTCTTCACTTTCTACTCCCCTGCTTGATTTCTCCCACTCCAGTAGCTCTCAAATGGGTAGCTCCAGTCCAGATCTCTCTCCTGAACTGGTTCTTTATGCAATTGTCAACTGTCTTTTGAACATCCCAATGGCCCTTTGATTTCAATATGTCCAAACCCAAACTCCTTATCTCCACTGTCCCAGTGCATCACCAAGTGCTGAATCTCTTAATTATTTTTGACTCTGTTTACTTCTTTCCACTTCTAATAAAACTATCTTAGTTCAGATAGTACATTATGGTAGTTAAAAAGATTGCCTACATTCAAATCTCAGTTACACCACTAATTAAATGTGTGACATTGGGAATGTTTCTTAGCCTCTCTATACGTATGTTTTCCGATCTGAAATATCGGGATAAAAAATAGTATCTATCATATAATCATAAGATTAAATGTTATATATAAAGTACTTAGAACAGTGTCTATCACATATTAAGTGCTAGTTAAGTGTTATCCATCATTACCTCTTACAGAGATTATTATAATAACCTCTTAATTTCATCTCCCTGAACAATTCCTTTATCCCTCTCCAACACTAACCTTACAATGCAATTTCTTCTGAATCTTCAAATGGCTTCCCATTGCCTTAGGATAAGATCCTAATTCCTTAACACGGTTTGAAAGGTCCATAATGATCTGACCCTACTCCCCTCTCTAGCTTCTCCCACTTTGTCTTACACCCACACTCCGTGCTCTCACCATTTTGGCCTTGTTCAGGCTCCTATAACATTCTCTACTTTCTAAGGCATGACATTTAACACTAAGTGCTGTCCGCTTGTCTTCTCTCCTCATTTCATTTAACCAGGAATTGAATGCATATCTGAATGGTTTAATTAAGAAATGCCTCCACAACAATGTGGTGCTTGCTCCTTATTGTATTTAACAGTATTGATTCCCAACTACTACCCTATTGGTCCTTTTGTGTATGTGTGTCAAGCAGAATCCCTGCCCTCTGCATTCAGTAATTCCTCTTATGCATTTTGAGTGCCAGATCTTGGACTCTCAGCTCTTACATTCTGCAGTTCAGACAAAAGATCACTTCCTATTTTACACTGAGAAACAATTCCAAGGACAGAGTGCCCTTGTGTCAGCAGACTCTGGGATAACCATTATCCTAACCTGATTGGTCTGAGGAGATTATGTGTATATGTGGCAGGTGGAAGAGAAATTTGAGCTACAAACCCCAAGTCATTATCCCCCTCTGTCAGTTCCAAAGTGTAGAGAGAACTCTGGGATCAAATTTCTAAGAGTAAATGCCCTCCCCAGCCTTCCATCGCCACTGAGATGACTGGGAAAAGGTTTGGTCAGGCTGTTTAACAGCAACATTCTCCTTCCCTCTTCCACACTTTAGGCTACTCACTGTGCCTTTGCGGATTCACCTCAGGCAAGGGCAATAAAAGCACAAATAAACGAATGGGACTACTGAAACTAAAAAGCTTTTGCACAGCGAAGGAAACCATCAACAAAACAAAAAGGCAACCTACTGAATGGGAGAATATATTTCCAAATGATATATCCAAGAAGGGGTTAATATACAAAATATATAAAGAACTCATACAACTCTATAACAAAAAAAACAAACAATATGATTAAAAAATTGGCAGAGGCTCTTTGACATCAGCTTCAAAAGAATCTTTTCAGACACTGTAACTCCTCAGTTGAGAGAAACAATAGAAAGAATAAACAAATGGGACTTCATCAGACTAAAGAGCTTCTTCAAGGCAAGGGAAAACAGGATTGAAACAAAAAAACAGCTCACTAATTGGGAAAAAATATTTACAAGCCACTTATCCGACAAAGGGTTAATCTCCATAATATACAAAGAACTCACACTGCTTAACAACAAAAAAACAAACAACCCGATCAAAAAATGGGCAGAGGACATGAACAGACATTTCTCAAAAGAAGATATGAATATGGCCAATAGACACATGAAAAGATGTTCATCATCGCTAATCATCAGGGAAATGCAAATCAAAACTACACTAAGATATCACCTTACACCCGTTAGATTGGCAAAAACATCCAAAACCAAGAGCGACAAATGTTGGAGAGGTTGTGGAAAAAAAGGAACCCTCATACACTGTTGGTGGGAATGCAAACTGGTACAGCCACTATGGAAAACAGTATGGAGATTTCTCAAAAAGTTAAAAATAGAAATACCCTATGACCCAGCCATCCCATTACTGGGTATCTATCCTAAGAACCTTATATCAGAAATCTCAAGAGTCCATTGCACCCCTATGTTCATCGCAGCATTATTTACAATAGCCAAGACGTGGAACCAACCTACATGCCCAGAAACTGATGATTGGATAAAGAAGATGTGGTATATATACACAATGGAATACTACTCAGCCATAAAAAAAGACAAAATTGGCCCATTCACAACAACGTGGATGGACCTCGAGGGTATTATGTTAAGCGAAATAAGCCAGTCAGAGAAAGACGAACTCTATATGACTCCACTCATAGGTGGAAATTAGTATACTGATAAGGAGATCTGATCGGTGGTTACCAGGGATAAGGGGGGGTGGGGGGAGGGCACAGAGGGGGAAGTGGTGTACCCACAACATGACTAACAAAAATGTACAACTGAACTCTCACAAGGTTGTAATCTATCATAACATTAATAAAAAAAAATAATAATAATAAAAACTGAAAAAAAACAAAATTGGCAGAGGACCTGAACAGACATTTTTCCAAAGAAGACATGCACACAGCCAATAGGCATACAAAAAGGTACTCAACATCACTAATCATCAGGAAAATGCAGATCAAAACCACAATGAGATATTACCTCACACCTGTTAGAATGGCTATTACCAAAAAAGACAACAAATAACAACTGTTGCCAGGAATGTAGAGAAAATGGAACTTTTGTGCACTGTTGGTGGGAATGTAAATTGGTGCAGCCACTATGCAAAACAGTATGGAGGTTCCTCAAAAAATTAAAAACAGAGGGGCCGGCCTGGTGGATAGTGGTTAAGTTTGCACACTCCACTTCAGCAGCCCAGGGTTATCAGGTTCGTATCCTAGGCGCAGACCTAGCACTGCTGCTCAAGCCACACTGTGGTAGCATCCCACATAAAATAGAGGAAGATTTGCACAGATGTTAGTTCAGGGCCAAACTATCTCACACACAAAAAAATTAAAAATAGAACTACCATATGATCTAGCAATATCACCTGTTCCTTTGGCATCTCCCTATTTTCCCTTGTAATCCTCTTCTGCCACCAACTACTCCTAATGCTTTGAATTTCAGTTCCAATGATACAAACTTCTTGTAATGTTCATTTGAAGTAATATTTGCATGCAGCTTTAAAGTTTGCAAAGCACTTTCATACACCTTAACTTATTTAATATAAGAGGCTGTACAGCACAGTAGTCAGAGAACACGCTCTGGAGCCAAACTCCCCAAGTCCATAATCCTTGCTCAGCCATTTACTAGTTGTGTGAACTTGGCTGAACCATAAACCCATTCCAGGTTGAAAGCAATAGCTAAACCCTCTATTTCAGTTCATTGCCCACAAGTAAGACAGTTTTGGCTTCATGTTGTAGATTAGGTCCAAGAATCTTAACACTTTAAAGGCTCAAAATCAGAAGTTAGCTATCATTCTTTCTTCTCCCCACCATCCATACCAGATTACTAAGTAAGTCTGAGTGATTCTTCTATTATTATGTTTCTTTTATCTTCCTTTCTTTTTCATTCCTACTGTCATCATATTAGTTAAGAACATTATTGATTCATACCACCTAAAGTTATCCCTATCTCTCCCATTTCTTCTTCTCAATTCAACTTCTCTTTGCCAAGAGAGTGGATGGTAGGGAAAAGTATAAGATAACTTGCAATCTTGTAATTCACTGGAGAGGGTGTCATTTGCATTCATTAAAAAACAAATTGTGTGAGGCAATAAATAAAAACAAGAAGGGCAATGGAAAATCAGAGGAGGGAGAAATCACATCCAGCTCAGGCAGTCAGGAATACTTTATCGAGGACATGAGTGATCTGAGCCCTGCTTTTATTCATTCATTTATAAATGTTCATCCAACAAATATTTATTGAGCATCCACTTTGATACTAGGAATACATCTTAAATTCTCAGTGCAAATCAAATACAACACTACATGTATGCAGTAAGTTTTTAAAGATCCTTGAAATTGAAAATTCTATTACAAACGAGTTGCTAGTCTATACTAAGAATATCAGCAAAATTATTGTGGTTAATCAACTACTATATTATTTATAAGACAGTCACAAGCCTAAAAACAGCAAGCATGATGAAAGAAAAAAGAAAATTGCCACCAAAGCTCAAAGGTACCCAGCATAGCTTACCTCAGGACTAAGGCCAGGGAGGATACATCCCATTATTTAGGTCATTATATTTGCTTCGGTCTTATGTAACAATGAGTCACTCCTTGTTTCCCCATCTCGCCTTATTTTATACCAAGAAGTCAAAGCTGAATTGAGGCCATCTGACAGTCAGCAGCTCCCCTCCAGTTCAGCAGTACTGAGTGTTCCCACTGTCTGTTCGGATGGGTTGGTTTCACTGCCATATCAATTATTTTATATTTTGAAGATCACACTTGTATAGAGGCATGAGTTAAAATACTAAGACACTGAATATCAAAAGAACAGACTCAAAAGAATATCTCAGCCTTCACCAAAATTGGGAATTTGTCTCCTATTCTCCATTCTCAACAGGCCTACTCATTGTTCCTTCTCTTGCTCTGTAAAATCAAATTCTCCTCAGCTCTTCTCCCCCCACTAAACAATGTCACAGGCAAAAATCTGAAGCTTAGTCAGAATAAGGTATAAGCAACTGGTAACAATTACCATCTCACACCTTCCACAGTGTCTTGCTTTTTAGCAAGGGACAAAGCCCGCCCAAAGGAATAGCTATAGTAAGCTGCTTATTGAATGAAGAGATCTACTGAATGAACAATAAATCAATATCCTGGAGAAGAGTCCTTTGGGGAAGCAGCAGGACTTCCCAGTATGTTTAAAATTATACACAGGAGACCTGCCTATTTGATAAACATCAAAAGCCAATTTCAACCAAAACCTCTTCTCACAGATTCTCCAAGGATGTGCCAAAATGAAAAAAACAACACATGGCTAATTTCCTAATTTCCACAAATCCTCTAGCTGTGAAACTACACTTATAAAACCTAAAGAGAAAAGGAAGGCTTCACCTATCTGGCTCTCCATCTCAAGAACAGCTCTTCAATAATGTGGCCAGAATAGCCATGAGTTTATTTCCTATATTCTGTGTTGTTCAGGTTCTCAATCCAATTCAAATATTGTTGGAGGCTCATTTTCCAGAAAGGGTTTTAAAAGCAGTTTGACTCACAAACAAGGGCAACACTAGGTCAGTGCAGCTAATGTTGCATCGGGGACATGAGCAACAGCGGGAACCACACAGCTTCATTTCAGGCTGGGGCAAAGGAGAGCGGAGGCTGGTCATGGGGGCTAAGGGCTGGCATCTTGTCTTGGATCTTGGCTGGTACAAACTGATGTAATGGGCCACAGAGGTGACAGAGCTCCAATTTTGCCATCTGCAAGGACAGACGGCTCTGCAGAGGAATGCCCATGCAATTTTACAGCTGCTTGGTCACCTTTTGAAGTCCCCATTGTAATACCCAAGACAACCACTCATTATAAAATATCAGCCCTACCCCTGCCGTCACTCTTTATCTCCCTTGTCCTGCTTAACATTCCTTGGCTAGCACTTCTCAACTCTTATTTGTTCATTGTCTATCTCATCCCATAAGAATGTGAGCTCCACAGAACAGAGACTCTATTTCGTTCACTGCTGTATTTCCAACGCCTGGAACACAGTAGACATTTGGTAAATACTTTTTGAGTTGAGATGAAGAGAAAGTACATTACCTATGGCACTGAGACAGTGCCTTGTATTCTTGGGTAAGATCACTCTTTTCATCAAAAATAAAGCAACATCTTTCCAACTATTACCAAGGGACTTTAACTTTGCATAGCCAGCCCATTACTACTTTTTATATACTTCTTGGGAGAAGCGTTGAAGAAGGAGACTTCGTGTAGGAGCCTATTTTTACTCATTATGCTACTACTCTCAACTTACTTATACTCTGAATCAGACTTTCTTTTTACTTTTTATGTATATGTCATTTCTTTTTCCCACATTCACCTCCTTTCAAGACTAGAGAGGAAAAGAAAAGGTACAGAAAGGAGAATGGCTTTAATCAGAAATGGTGCTATTTGACTCTACCTATCATGTCTGCCCTGTTATCCATCCTGGTACTGAGATGGTGTAATTTTGTGATAGAATCAGACACTATCTACACCATTCTCGATCATCATACATAGACTCAGTTAATTAAACTGTTGAGGGAAAAGTTGCCCCAAAAGTTGGCATGTCTCATCTCTGGACTTATTTCAGATATCCTCCAAGAGCTTTGATTTCTTTACCTCTAAAATGAAGGTGGTGTTCTACCGGAAGTTCTGTGAGGAGTCATCTAGCTCTAATGTATTAGGACGACGTGTCTGAAAAGGACGCTAGAAGTCAAAACCAGCCTCAACTAAATAATGGGAGGCTTAACAATATATTCTTGCTGTCATAATGCGATCTGTTTGAATATAATCTATCAGCTTTTCATTTTAAGCTCACATTCTCTAACTAAGTCAAATGTCATCCTACAGCTAATTTGTGAACCTTGATAAAGTTTGGGCAGAAAGATCTTCAAAAATATTATTTGAATGGAATCATTTTATATGTTAACTTTGAAAATGTCAACAGCAGGGGCCAAGTGGAGGCGCTCGGGAGGTCTATGCATTTGCCATTTCAGAGGCTTAGCTGTCAGTGCAGGGATGGGGGGCAGCCTGCTGTGCTCCATGTTCTGTATAAACATTTCCAGAAATGTTTAGCAGATAATAGGGCTCCCACTGGGGACGCGTGTTCAAAGCCACCACATCGAGCCACCTACCATGAAAGATGTGGATGCCAAAGCAGAAGAGTGCTCTGGATTTCAGATTGGGTACCTGTTTCCTCTATAAGACTTCTAAACACACAAAGCCCCTCTTAAAGGGAAAGTGTTTAATGCTTGTCAGAAGAAAAAACATAATGGTCAATGTCTGAGTAATATTCAATAGCCTTCCATCATGCGGCAGGTCTGTGAAATAGTCTGACAACTTGAGAATTGAGGGCCACAATTCACTGCTTGCCAGACTAACACCCATCAATTTGAAAAGCTCTGAAATCCTTCTTGACTTTATGCACGAAAACTGGCTATGGTTAAAGTGACAGTGATCTTTTTTCTCCCGCATTTTACATCCAAAGACATAAGTTTTTAGTTCTGAATTAGGCCAGAAATTACAAAGCAAACAGATAAAATTAAGACAATCACTTTGATCAATTTTATGAGTAGAAAGATAGCATACAGGTGTTTATCCACTTTAAATTCTCTAAAGAATGAAAGACACACACACAAACACTGTTGTACCTTGAAAACAATAATGAAAACATTATGCATTAATTTATATATGTTCCACAAACTTTTTGGACGATCTACAATGTTCTAGTCAAGCAATGTCCAAGTGTTGAGAGTTTTTAAATGCCTAAGGTCAGATTCTTGTCATCAAGAAGTTTGCATACTAGTACAAGAGAAAGGCACGTAGGTGAAAAATTAGTAAACAATGCAATAAATGTCATGGAGGTAAGTGAAATACGCTGTTGGGGCCAGAGGAGGGCGTGGCCTTCCAACACTGCAGGCAGACGGTGGAGGTGTGCAATAGGCTTTTTACACCAGTTAAAACCCACACCCAAAAATCAGTGAAGGTAAACATTCCTGTTCACTCTTAGATAACAACAGCGAAAGAAATGTTTTCTACAGTGAGATCTCTTCAAACATTTTTTTTCACTGTTTTAATTTTGGGGAGGTGAAGTTCTGTATTTTGCTCCCTTCTCCTAGGAAACCTTAAATACCACTTTTTAGCCATCTTTTAAAGAACGCCTTTCAAAATGAGAGTGTTAAATCTGAGAAACCCGCCTGGGTGTGGGCGAAGCTTCCTGCTGGAAGTTTCTCATCCGCTTGCCTTTTACCGACCTCTAGTGGAAATATGTTGCTATGGCATGGAAAGCCAAGAAATTTGTACACAGAATTGTAATCTTCTGAATTGTGTTCTGTGAATTCCATCACTCATCTTCCTTTCTTCTGTCTGAATACTTACTTTTCCCATTCTCTTTTTGTGTAAATGTCAGCGCAAATTTGGATCCAATGCAAGCTCAGAATGTACGAAATATCCCTCCACACATGGAAGTGCAAATAAGGCACCTTTCCCCTGTAGTGCTAATTTCAGAATTATTTTAGACAAGACAGTCGACCTTAATGGCAATTATTAGAGCAAGGAGTCCCATGAGATTACAGCCAGAAATTGTACTGAAAAAAATTCTTTCTTTTTATATGTCTTCCTTCCCAAACAACTAATTTCCCTTCCCATCCTTATCTCTCCAGAAAGAAAATTACATTCAGCCCCAGTTTCAGTTCAAGAGTTTATTGCTAAACAAAAAATGCTTTCCATGATTTGTGAGGCAATTGGAAGGGGAAAACTCCTCATCTATACCCACTAGATGCCAAACCCTTTGTTCCTCTGTACCATTCCTCCTGAACTGCTTTCCATAAAGAGGAAATAAACTTGATCTATAAAGGCATTAATAGATTTGATTACATTTGTATGGCAAATGGCTGGGTCATTGTGTCAGCGAGGGTATTCTAAATGTTAATGCACGGGCTGCTCTCTACTCAACAGAATGGAAGCTGAGACAAGACTCTGATAAAGACCTCAGTGTCACAAATTTGTCCAATAATGCTTGGAACCTACAAATAGACATGACCCTTAAAATAATGGTAATTAATACAATAATTTAAATAAGCTGGAAGAAAGAGAAAAGGAACATATGAAGGAATCATGGGGCTCAGGTTGACCAAAGGACAGAAAAATAAATCTACAGTGATAAGACCAGGACCATGTCTTGTAGAACCAATGGGTTCCAGGTAACATCAAGCCCCTAGTCCATGTCTGCCATGTGGGAGAAGGCTCTTATTTTAAAATAGCACACATCAAATTCTATAAAGTAATATCCTCCCCTCCCCTTTTTCTCTAATGTCTATCTCTATCTCCTTCTTCCCTCATTTGGCTAGTACTTGAAGCGTAATTTAGTCTAGCTCTGTGGTTATCCAGAAGTGGTCCCAGCATAGAGTGTGGTTTCCCTCAGACAGTCTAATTACAACTTAATAAATGCTAGACACAGCAAAGAAAGTCTGTGCTGTAGGTATAACAGGAATTAAATAAAAACTTAGGAAAGTTTTGCCCCTGGGATTTTGTCATTCAGCAAAAAAGCTGACAGCAAACTTTTGTCTGTCTGAGGTCAGCCATTTCTGCTCCCACCTTCATAGATATAACAATAAATTGTGTAGATATAAAGTATAGATAAATGTTCCCAAATAGATACTGGATAACCTTTATAAGTATCTAACATTGTTAGCCCATTATTTAAAAATCCACTGCAGTTGCAGCAATTTTGATCTCCAAAAGGAATAACTGCATTTTAACTAAGGGTATTAGCAAATCAAACCTGGGAAAGCCTTTGTAAAGGAGATCTCAGGTCCCAGAGATACTCACCCTTTGAAAGATCATTGAGTAATTATGGTTCATTATGTTGAAAGAAAGGCTTAGAAGGTAAGAGACTTTTCTGGCTTATTTTTAAAAAAAGAAATTATATGAATTCAAAGTGCTGCAAAAGAAGTCAAGAGATTCACAAGTCACTTGCTTCCCTTTTGGCTTTGGAGGCAAAGAATGTTGAGTATTCTTTTCCATTGCAATAGTCTGTCCTATTACATTTTTATTATTATTTATGCTCACTGCTGATAACTCAAGTCTTCACTCAGGGCCACTGTTGGACTACCCAATACCTAAAGTAAAAACATGCTTAAAGTGCAAGCAAAACCAGCGCACAAAAGGTGGAGAGAGATTTTCATAGAATTCCATATGTGATATTTCAAAATAAGAACCAATAGAGTTGTCATGGGAAAAAACCAGAACTTTGTTGAACATACTTCCACTTTTTATTATTATTATTATTAGCAGCAGTATAGCATAATAGTTAAGAGTATGGACTGTGGAGTCAATCTACCTAGAACTGCATTCCAGCTCTACCATGAACTACAAAATGAGCATTAAAAAAGTGCCCACATCATAGGTTTGCTATGAGAAGTGAATGAATTAATGTATGAAGAACACTCAGCAGAGTGTTTGATGTGTAATAAATGCCATGCAAGTTTGCTATCACTGTTATTCGACAGTTCAAACATTGTTTATTTTTACTACATAAGGGTGGGGAGCGGGGGCATAATGCCAAAACTGTGCATTGTTCAGGGTTTCTGAAGTCACACTCCTGCCTCACCCAGATAATGACAGATGGCTGACTTTACACATAATCAATACTTTCTTGAAGTCCAGAAATTAAAGGAGAGATGATTAAAATCACAGAGAATTTAAGATCTAATGTGCCTATCTTGACCCAAAGGAAAAGCCATACTCTTTAGTAGGACAATAAGTGATATTTATAGCACAAAAACAGAATAGTTTCACATTGGACCTTCTTTCTGGGTACCTGCTGGCTCTCTGAGGGATCCTCCAAATTAGAATGTCTCCTCCCTGCCCAGGTTTCTCATATTGAATAATTTGATAAATAAAACAAAGAAATGGCAGAAGGAGGATCAAAATATCACCTCTAATACCAAATGAAGGCAACTTGGAAGATGTGGCTTAGACCAAAAATGAAGACTCATCGAGCTGTAACTGGCGGCATTGGACCTGACAGCCAGTGTGGAGCGTGGGCTGCCTGTCCATGGAGGAGCAGAGAAGGCCCCCTGTTCTCCTGGCTTCTCCAAAGAAGAAGAAAGACAGGGACTGAGTTATACACACTCAGTTATTCTTTCCAAATGTACCACCTTCCCAGGGGCAGAGTTAATGGGCCAGGATTGTGTTTATAGAAAAATCTATCACCACGGGAACCAAGAGTTTTGGAAAAGCATTTCCCATTCTAACATTTCCCAGCTTCTTCTTATCCATTGTGGTTATCTGTTAGATCTATAGCTGACCAGGAGTATAGCCAGCAACCTGAGGGAAGGGAAGCAGTTTTCCATCAGAGCAGTCCTGTTCCCATCTTCCCCAGGGCGCTCCCCCAGATACTGACTACTGCTTCTCCTGGGAAGACCTGCGGAACGATTAGATTTTCTCCCCAGAATCTTCTGATATAGATCAAAACCATACCTCAATGAGACCAACCCCAAGGCTATTCTGAATGCACAGCTGAAAATCAACTCTTTTCCATTTCTCATTCCATACTTTTCTAGAAACAGTCTACTATAACATTTCATATGTTCTGCGAAGAGACTAAATATTAGAACAAAATACACTCCAATAATAAATTACCAACAACATAGAAATTCCCCGAATTTTAATATAAAGCTTTTCCTATTGTCAACATCCCAGTGAGAATTTAAAGCTCAAGATTAACTCCTCTTTAAAGTTAAAGTCAAAGAAATTAAAATGCAAAATCAAATTTTCTTTACCTTGCGAATTGCAGTTCAAAGTTTGGAATCCTTAAATAAAAGTCTAAAAACTATCCTCTCAGACACACTACTTTGTTCACCGGATTTCTTGATGTTACCTGGATTGAGGTATTTTGTCTTGTTTAGCATCTCTGACTCTTTCATCTCTCCCAGAGTTGGCATCACTACTTCAGGGCATGAATTAGTTAAGGCAATGCCAACTGCCGTAATAAGTAAACACCAACATTCAAGTGCTGTAACATGATAAAAGTTTATTTCATAGAGTCCACTGTGGATTTCCTTCTCAGCAGGAGGGGGAGAGGGGAATGTTCTGCTCCACGCAGTCATTCCGAGGCCCAAGCTGATGAAAGCTCTGCCATCTTCAACACATGGCTTCCAAGGTCACCCTGGGCATGCAGACCTTGTGGGCAAATTGAGAAGAAGGGAGAAGA
Organism: Equus quagga; assembly: GCF_021613505.1. Lineage (NCBI taxonomy): Eukaryota > Metazoa > Chordata > Mammalia > Perissodactyla > Equidae > Equus > Equus quagga. The sequence continues at coordinate 103,575,159 of NC_060269.1, read as the reverse complement.
AGGCACATCCACATCTTAACCCCCACGGTCCCTAAGTCACATATGTGAGAGACCCAAACACCTGCCCCCTGGATATAAGAGAGGCTGGGATAGGCAGCCTCTGGTTGCATGACCACTTCCCAACAACGTTTTACCATGGAAGGAAGGGCAAGCATCTTTGGTGGACAGTCAGTTGTCTCTGCCACAGGCTCTGAAAAGTTAGTTTTGTTCAATGACAAGCCTCTGACGAGCCTTATTTTTCATAGTTCAGAGTTAATGGGACACATAGCTTATCATCTAGCACTACAAAATTTAGAATACAAGGCACTATCCAACCCTAAAGCATTTATCCCAGAAAACTTTGTTTCATAGAACCAAATATTTAGTATTGCCAAGGACCAAAGCAGAAAAAGAATGGTTTCTGATGGAAGAAGAAAATCTCCCAGGTTTTAACCTCACTGGGCTGTTTATCAGTCTAGACAGTTGTCTGGAATCCATAATCTGTGAATTTAAACATAATTTAGGAACAACTCCTAGCAAGGGGTTAATTTTGGCACTCTGCATTTGGGATTTCTAAGGGGATATCCATCCATGCACAAGCTTTTAATTTCCATTTTCCATTTGAGGCCTGTGTTTCTGGAACTTATTGAACAAAGCATAGACTCTTACCTAATGACAGAGCATCCACACACTCTTATGAACAGACTTTTTCAATCTTGTGCCTAAGGGGCTGTTTCCACTGCTTCTTACTATAGAATTATTTAGGAGAAAGAAACCTGGCCCCTGGAGAATGATCTTCTCTTGGATAACTAAATAATGGCAGAGCCAATTGGAGACCATCAGGTGTTGAGTGACTCTTGGCATATGGCCAGACCGATGAAATTCAAAGTGAACCTCTCCACAGTTCCCTTGATGGTGTTGAGCACAAATGGAATTTGGGATAGCTGATCCAGCACTGCCTTCCAAGACTGAGCATCAGTAATTTAAGCCTATAAATTCACTCATGCTTTGTGATATAGGGGAGCAGAACAAATACTGTTCTGCCCAGTAATGCCCCAAAAAGCCCTTAGAGACTTTTTTTCCTGTGCATCAGCTGCCACTTCTTGAGCCTAAATCTATCCTTCTAAGAGCTTGGTCCAATTTCCACCCTGCAGAGTCATTCAACACAAGCCTCTTCCCTCTTTCCCCTTCAAATGTCAATAGCTACTTTTAGAAAGACACCCTTAGTCCTTTGGCTATTTCTGATATGGCATGTTGGTCGTCTGTCTTTAACTCACTCTCTTTGGAGCAGGTTCCAATGTGTTTGTCTTTTTCTACATGTAGGATCCCGAGATCTGAATGTGATATCCTAGGTAAAGAATAAGTAGAGGGAGACACTCTTCTCTCATTGTGTATCATAGACTTCTAAAAATTCTGATTTTGCTTAAATTGATACTTTTTAACCATTCACATATAAAGTTTACAATTGATTAAAATTTTAAGATTCTTGTAGAAATTGTGAAACTCATGTCCTTAATGCTGATGTTTTCAGTGACTATGGGGATTTCTTTGATCTAAGTTGTGAAAACCAATTACTAGTTTTGTAAACCCAGATTATTTGCATAACTTTCTGAACCTCAGTTTCATCTTAAAGTGGGATTATAGGTCCTCCCTTTCAGGGATATAGCAGTTTGCTAAGGCTGCCATAACAATGTAGCACAGACTAGATGGCTTAAAGATAAATTTATTTGCTCACAGTTCTGGAGGCTGGAAGTCCAAGATCAGGTGTCAGCAGTGTTGGCTTCTTCTGAGGTCTCTCTCCTCAGCTTCTGATGGCCATCTTGTGTCTTCACATGGTCTTCCCTCTTTGTGCGTCCATGTCCTAATCTCCTGTTCTCATAAGGACACCAGTCATATTGGATGTGGGCCCACCTTGATGACTTCATTTAACTTTAATTACTTCTTTAAAGACTTTATCTCCAAATACAGTCTGATTCTGGGGTCCTAGGGGTTAGAACATCAACATATCAATTTTGAGGAGATGCAATTTCAGCTTATAACAAAGGGGATTAGTAATGAAAGGAAATAGTGCTAGAGTCACATGCAGTGACCCCTCAATAAATGCTTGTCAAATGCCTAAATCAGATGATGAACCTCCTTCCCCAACCCTCAACAAACTCTTCCCTAAGTTTTTTGGGGGGAATTCTTTTGTTGTTGTTTTCTCTTTGAGGGCAATGATTAAATCCTAACTATTTTTATATCCCCCAAAGAACCCCTATAGACTCATAAAAATAGTTAATCAAGGAGTTCCTCTTGAACAGAATTGAAAGAAATTTAATTGAATTAACTGAATATTCTCTTGCCAAAAGAAACTTAGGGCCGTTGCAGAGATCTCCATCCCTATCCATTTCCAAGTTATTTTTCGCTTCTGTTATTTGCCGTTATTTTCTTCTTTCACAGCCCCTGTTGCTCTTCCTCCTTGCCACGTCCTATAACAGAGCAAACTCATCAAACATCTCCCCATCTTCTAACCACTTTGTAGCCACTGCTTTTCTCCTTCCTCCATGCACTTTCCAGGATGTTGAGTTGCTCTGTGTTGCTAATCAGTGGCTAATTTCTTTTTTACCAGGAATAAAGAAATCCTTAATTGCCTCCTGCAATACCACTGGCATAATCCTGACACTAACACATCACAATGAACAGGAGGCCCATTAATAAACATGCAGTGCTGTGAAGAATTTCACTGATCCCTCTCCAGGTCATTAAATCTATACATGTTTGATGGGCAATAAAAGAGAAATGTGGAATGATAATGGCAGCTGTAGGAGACCGCTGCTCTCCTAGTCTGCCTTAACCAGAAGAAAAGACAGGAAATGATCCATGTATTTTTTAAAATATGTATATATTCTGCTCATTATTACTAATTTTGAATGCCTATGCATATTTCACAGGCAACTGGTTCATAAATAAAACTCAGGCTAAGATTTCAGCATTAAATTCTTTCAACTTCAAGTAGGGACATGGTATCCAGTTTGATTAAACAGGGAGGAGTGGTGAGCTCTAACTAGAAAAGTGTTTGTGTGGGGGTGACTTGGAGGGCAGGTGCTAATCAAAACACTTTTCTGTTTGTCACTTTTTATGATGTAAATAAAGGATGTTGCCCTATGTTGATAAGATATTAAGGAAAATCAGACTCCAATTCCAGAAACAAATCATCAAGCCAATAAAGATAAAATGGCCTTACAAGTTTATTCTTTAAAGCTAAAATCAAAGGAACAATTCATATCATATGAGATAAGTCAAAATTACTTTAGACATTTTATTTCTATTTCTTGCCTCACAGACAAAGTCAAACATAGATTATACATCATAAAATAGAAGGCCTAAAATACCTAATGTTAAAAATCAGCAAATTCTGTCATCAGCCTACGGTGGTGGCCAGCGTTGAACCAATACAGAAAAAATTATTGCAGTACCCTTTGGCAATTGACTATTCAGAGTCTAACTTCATATACTCTTCAGCAATCCCAAAATTTGATAATTTACAGTAATTTTTAATTCTGCTGAGACTGAATTTGAATCACACCTCCCTCTCCAAGAGTCTGACAGGATGACGTAAATCTCATAACTAGTGAACTTACCTGGACATTCAGCATCTGTTCATTTGTTCAGCCCTAACGTTCTTGCCCTCTTCTCTCATTTGTAATAACTCACACAAAATAATTTTTTTTAAAAAGAAGAAGATTTATTGGGAGATAAGAAAGGAGAAAGTGACCTATAAAACCTGACTCTGAGGAGAAAACCAAATGATAAAGGTAATAATGGAGTGTTGAGAAAGATGTAATGTTTGCCAACAAATTGCAATAATGAAAGATCATGCTTAATCTGAGGAAAGTCTGAAATTTGGTTGAAGATTATGACATGAATACCTTTACTTAAAATCCAAAAAGATGAAGCCTGAAACTATTTCAGTGAAAGCTTGAGCCAGATCAAAGGTGATTTATCTAAGTTAGAGAGTACAGTGGAAGGTTCCATACACGGCCTCTGGAGTCAGATCACCTGGATTTGTTCCAGCTCCAGGCCTTTATTGGGGGGGGGGGGGGGGCTATCATGATACCTTAAGCATCGGCATAGCCTCTTTGATAACAAGCATCACTTAGAAACATCTGTCCTTGGTTCACTGAACTTGAAGTTCCAATGTCAAGGAAATTGTGGTAGACACTGTTGGTGCCCTACCCATATCCCTTCAGCCCTTCCGCAGTGTCTCTTGCAACTTTGGTGGCTAGTTCCCATACACCAAGGGGACTAAGGCTCCCTACCTCAAGCTCTTGTGTCTCTGCCTGAGGCTTTCTCTGGCCACTGGAGTTTTCTCATGCAGGAAATGCTGAGAGGTAACATGCTCAGGAGTAATTCTCAACTAATGAAGGACAGAATGTCACAGACAATTGTACTAGCTGGTTTCCCCTCAATGGAACAATTCTAGATGTGTTCTAAGCAATCTCTTAGGAAGTTCCCTGCAGGATTGAAACCTGTTTGCCCCAAATAGTAACCCTTTCATTAACACTGCCTTGATGGGCTTTCCTCCCTTCTGTGTCTCACTTCCCTACTCCCTCACCATATTTCCTAAGATGTCCCCTCAAATAAAATACTTGCACAAAGATCCTTGCTTTGATGGCTGCTTTTGAAGGAAAGCAAACTAAGATACAACTGAAGTAAGTTTCCCAGCTTTGGGAAATCCCATGCTCTCTTTCTACCTGACAGTGCAATACCTGCAGTGATAGGCTAAGGGTCAATACCAAGATTCTCTAGTTCTCAAAAAGTTGAGCTTTGCTTTCATTCACATCTATGTGACTTAGTCACAAATCCATACCTCTAGACAAAAGGTATCCTTGTAGGGAGTCTAAACTGAACCTAACCAAAAGGTTGCCATAAAAGTTGCTTTTTGTTGTTGTTTTTACTGAGGAAGATTCACCCTGAGCTAACATCAGCTGCCAATCTTACTCTTTTTGTATGTGAGCTGCCACCACAGCATGGCCACTAACAGACAAGGGGTGTATGTCCACACCTTGGAACCAAACCCAAGCCACCAAAGTGAAGAACCCTGAATTTAATCACTAGGCCACTGGGGCTAGCCCTAAAAGTTGTTTTTTATTGCCTCCCCTTCCTAAATCAGGCATCCATCAAAAAGCCCCACCCTGGGAGTCAGCAGGGTGCGGTGGTCAAAAAATCCCACCCTTTCTCTTTCTATGTCTTATCAATAGGGTAATGATGGATGTGAATTGGGCTAACATATGGGAACTGGCTTCATATATATATTTTAAATGTAACCACTGGTCCTAATTCGTCTCTCTAACCTAAAAACAATGTCCATGTCTCTAAAACAAGGGCATTGCTGGTACCTACCTGAAATTATTAATGTGAGGATTAAATGTGATGGCCCATGGTAGGTGTTGGCAAGGTCTGGCAAACAGAAAGCTCTCAATTGATGCTATCTATGTCATTAATACTATTATAAAAAAGGAGAAATGGGGTTTGAGAGGATTGTTTAACCATTTCACTTATTCTTACTACATTTTTCATTAAAAAATGTCACACTGCTTCGATTCTAAGACATAGATTACTTCAGATTGTAATGTTTCTAAAATCCTGATATATATTTGGTTTGGATATTTGATATGCTGAAATGTTTTTTGTTCTCCCAAAAACTCTTTTTAATTGATGGTACATCTTATAATTAATCGCATTTTAAAACTGGGTATTAAAGTTTTTTGTTTAATTTTAAAAAACACCCAAAAATCCCTTGCGTATTATGGTGCATGCTATTAGTGCTGTTGAAATACTGGAAAATCCAAGAAAGTCTTTGATATATCACTGACAAATATAAAGTTCTTACTGTTCCTGAGGTGTGATTATGTCATCAATATCACAATTCCATGTGTGCTGACTGATGTTTTAAATCAAAAAGTTCACACTTCAAGAAACAGACTTTCTGTGGGATATTAGCCTGTAGTTACACATAAATTTTAATAAATGCATTATTTTATAACCCATTTGTAGAAAAATGCTTATTTGGCACATAGGCAGAAGCTCATGTTGAAATGAAATCTAGCGTCCACAATCTCCCAGTCAATAGCAAATAATAAGGCAGGATTCTTTTTCCTTTAGTATATTTTAAAATATTTTTTATCGGAAATCACTGTTTTATATTTGATTTATTTGATAACCGGTGATGACCCTGGGTAAATTAGTTACTGAAAAAGAAAAAAGTACATGGATAATTAGCTGGACTTTGACAAAACTCAACAATTTGTGCTTACTTCAAAACCTTAAAGAAGGATGATAATTCATCCAATAATCACACTCACATATTTTCAAAATTAAAAACTTTCAAACAGTTGTTCCATTCCAAATATGCCTATAGATAAACCTCCTATTGTTTATTAAAAATTGTTTCTATTTATGATAAGTGTTTAAACCATATTAACAAGTTTGGAAGAATTTTCTCTAAAAAAAACAGACTGAACAAGACAACCAAGACTTTGTAGCTGCCAGCTTCCTTGACTTTGAATGTAGAGATCTTTACAATGCACAGGTCTGATGAACAGGTGGTGAGGGAAAGTGGGCGAGTCCCCCAGGGAAAGGAAAGCAATTGGAATTGGAAAGTGCTAGAAGTAGGGTAAGCATAGTTTAACCCAACAAACTCCAGCCAGAGGAAAAACAAGGGAAGTATCACTGCCTTGTGACAAGGATAGTTTCTAAGAAAACTCAGAGGAGCACTAAAGAAATTGAATTCACTACTGCAGATGGCTAAAAAGCTGATCTCTAAAGATGAGCTGTCAAACTGACGTGACAACTTTCGACTTTCTCCATCTGAAGGGAAGAGAATACATACTAATAGCTTTGACACCAAAGTAAACTGAGAACCAAACTCCCTTAGTCTGAATCCTGGCTATGCCACTTTGTGAAGTTAAGAAAATTACTCAGCTCCTCTGTGCCTTAGTTTCTTCATCTGTAAAACTGATACAAATATATTATCTATCTCATAAGTTGGAAATAGATTGAATAGATCAATATATGTTAGTGCTTTCACTAGTGCCTGACACACTCAAAGCACTGTTTTCTATTGTTAAATGTATAGCTGTTTTGTTCCTTTACATTTTGCTTCCATTGGTATCTCCTTTCATGGTTTATTGTATTTGTAAATCAACAACCATTAATTCATATTTACTCTGTAAAATAATAAGTAATCCTTTGGAAACATAATACACAAAGCACAGTCATGTCTTGAAGTATTAACCTAGTTGTGTTCTGGGTATTTCTCTCCCTCTTTCTCTTACCTGCAGTCAAGGGCTGCTTTTTCTCCTCAAACATACTAAAGCAGAAAAAGAGATTCAAATAAACCTTTAGTACAAGTGCCAGAAGAAGATTCTGGATGGCATCTAGAGTGCCTCCAAAAGACTAGATGAGACTGGGCAGGAGGGAAAAGGTGAAAGAAGGAGTGTGTTTCAAAACAGGAAATGGACAGTCTGGAGGGATGAGAAGTCCAAAGTAGGAGGGAGACTGAGAACCTTTCATCACAGATGAGCGAAAAGCAAAGAGGAAGGGCCTCTGAAGATGGCTGTCCTCCAACATGGACCATCCACTCATTGTCCCATGGATCCCACCCTTTAGAGGATCCCTTCCTGGCCCTCCTTCAGCTGTCCCCCTCCCACAGGGAAGGAAACTGTGAACCCAATAAGATATGCCTGCATGGAGCCTGGACCCTTCCATCTTCCTAGACCATATTCCAGGGATTCCACTGCCTCCAAGCTGCTTCCAGGACCTATACCAGCCTTTCCCTCAGGTACTTCTACTAGGTGGCCAACATTTAGCCCAAGGGATAGCCACAAGGAAGATGCCTGCATGGATATGATTGGAGCTTGGACTTGTGGGCTGCGGTGTCAAGAGGAGTATGGACGAAACCCTCCACAACATTGGATAGAGTGGGAGTGGGGAGAGAAGATGGGGCCAGCTGCAGGCTGGGGTTGGGGGCAGTATCTTCTCAAGCTACAGGATTCTGGTGTAGAACTCCAAAGAGTATGAGAATTCTAAATGAGAATCTGGCCTTCCAGGTCATGTGGAAAGTATATTTGTCAAGACAATATGATAGACAGACAAATGGAAAAAGAAAATTATATACATATATAATTTTATTTATATGAAATAAAATATTACTTAGCCATTAAAAAGAAGGAAATCCTGCTGTTTACGACAACACAGAAACTAGAGGGCCTTATGCTAAGTGAGATAAGTCAGACAGAGAAAAACAAATATTGTATGATCTCACTTGTATGTGCAATCCAAAAAAGCCGAACTCTTAGATGCAGAGAGTAAAATGGTGGTTACCAGGGGCGGGGGGTGGGGAAAACAAGGAGATACTGATCAAGGGTACAAACTTCCAGTTATAAGAGGAATGATTTCCAGGGAACTAATATACAGTCACCACTATAGCTAACAATATCATGTTATATACTTGAAAGTTGCTAAGAGAGAGTCCATCTTAAATGTTCTCACCATAAGAACAACAACAACAAAATGGTAACTACGCGAGGGGCTGGCCTGTGGACAAGTGGTTAGGTTCTAGTGCTCTGCTTCAGGGGTCCAGGGTTTTGCCAGTTCGGATCTTGGGCGTGGACATGGCACCGCTCATCGGGCCACACTGAGGTGGCAATCACATGCCACAAGTAGAAGGACCCACAACTGAAAAAATATACAACTATATGCTTGGGGGATTTGGGGAGAAAAAGCAGAAAAAAAAAGATTGGTAACAGTTGTTAGCTGAGGTGCCAATCTTTAAAAAAAATGGTAACTATGAGCTGAAGGATGGGTCAACTAAGCTTATTGAGATAAACATTTTGCAATATATAACTGTATCAAATCATCACATTGTACACCTTAAATTTATGCAATGTTATATGTCAATTATATCTCAATAAAGCTGTGGGAAAAGATTATGGGATAGAATATATCTTACCATTTTGCCAAATTGATTTATAACTTTTAAATATTAAGACTTATGGCATTTGGACATCCACATGTATTCTTGCTCTGGGTTCCACAAATATAAGGGCCATGCCCTATGAGTGAGGAAGAGATAGCCCTGCCACTGTCATATGCATATTCCCAGTTAACTAGTAGGTTTCTGCAACCTAATCAAAGGGATCATATCACTAGACTATAAGCCCCAAAAGGCAAATACCATATCTGTTTTATTCATTGCTGTGTACAGAGTTGGCAAAATGCAGCCCACAAGCCAAATCTAGCCTGCTGCCTATTTTTGTATGGCCTATGAGCTAAAAAAGGTTTTTACATTTTTAAATGTCAAAAAAATTCAAAAGAATAATATTTCATGGCTACCAAAAATTACATGAAATTCAAATTTAAGTGTCCATAAATAAAGTTTATAAGCCACACTTATTTGTTTACATATCATCTATGGCTGCTATCACGCTACAATGGCAGAGTTGAGTAATTATGACCAGAGATCTTATGGCCCACAAACCTAAATTATTTGCTATCTGGCCTTTCACAGAAAATTTGCAGACTCCTGCTGTATACCCAGTTTCTTCTAGACTATCTGGTATGTAATAGGTCTTCAATAAATGTTTGTTAAATAAATGAATAAAAGGATGAATGAATGTCATCTACTAACAATTCATCTGAATCACTGTCAGATTTCAGAACTGTAGCCCCTTCTCAGAGGGCAGGGATACACTATCACATAGAGTAGAATTAAATGTCATAACCACATGTTATGAGCAATAAACATATGGAAATAGAAACTTGATTGAAATAGTTGTTTGGTACCTTTGAAATACAGGAGGTGTATGCCTCACAGTATAGCAAAACTTTGATGAGTTTACCAAAGTCCAGGGCTCAGTGACTTCATCAAGGTTGCAGGTTCAAAGTTGATTGGTTCCAAAGGGAAACAGAGAGAGCCACCTCTCAGGAATGGGACTCAGGAAGTCAGAATGCCCATCCATTAATTTATATTATAAAATATAACTGTTATTCCCACCAGAATACTATTATATCCTCCCTCTATTGGAAGCCTTACCTAGAAGAACAAATTATGAATAAGATATTAGTTGGTTCAATGGATTAGTGGCATCAAACTGGGTTGCCTGTTGTATTTGTTTCCACAAGAGTTACAGGTTATCATGTATACCCCAAGCCTTCTTTTCCCCTGCTCGATGCTTAGATGAGAATTACCAGCTCTTGCTAATGGATATCTCCCTTCTCTATGCTTCCATGGCTGACCTACTCCTCTTATGAGTGACACATTCTTCATTAGTTACATGTGCTCTTTCCATCAGGCACAGTCAATTCTAGGAGGCCTGAGTTTGATTTTGGCTTACACTGACTTTGTCTATCTCTGCTATGATTTTTATGTATGTGTTGATGTTATAGTTTAAGGAGAGATAGGATGTATTTTCCAAGTTCTGGCAGAGGAATGAGAGAGACAGATAATTCACTAGACTGCCTACTACTACCATACTGTCAAATATATATGTAATAAATATGCATATCATATGTGCGTGTATCTACATATGACACATCCACAACATGTATATATATTAAGAAAAAGCTTGCTAATTTTTAATTCCTCTGGATACATGTCTAGAAGAACATTTTGTTGCATTTGGTATTGAAACTCTCAAGTGATTAATACTGGGTTTATATAAAATTACAACTAACTTTCAAAAGGAGAAAACATTACAGCTCCCATAAATGGTGTGTTAACAATTATTAAAAGCCATAAATGTTTTTATAAATATCAAATTGTAATTAAAACCCTAAATGATGAGGAAATCCTTGTAGGAGAAGCTCAGGCATTCAAGTAGTGATGAGCCAAGTGTAGCTTCATATTTAAAAGCAGCCAACACAAAAAATAATTTTAAATAACTTCAGGTAAAATTTTCCCAGTGCTTTCTACATGCTACACATTTTATGTATATTGCCTTTCATTTAATTCTCATAGCTCTATGATATAAATACCATTTTTCTTTCATTTTTCCTGGTTAGAAAACTGAGGCAGTATTGTGAAATGATTACATCTCAAGTGCTTGACTCAGACCATCTCAGTTTAAATTATGGCTTCACCACTTACTAACTGTGTCATCTTAAGCAGGTTATTTACCCCTTCTATACTCCAGGCTCTCATTGGTGAAATAAGATAATGTCTGTAACTGCCTCAGAGGGGTGTCATTAAAGATAAAATTAGATAAAAAGATAAAGCAGTGAAATAATTAATAGACCATCTGGCACATAATATGTACTCAAGAGATGTTTGATATTATTAGAAAAGTTAGGTAACACTTGTGAGGTCACAAGATCTGCAGGTTACAGGAAAAAGGCTAGGACCTGCGCCCATTTCATTCAAAAGCCTGTGCTCTTAATCTCCACACTCTAAGACATCTGTTTACTGAATAACTGATGAGGTTACGTTAGACGATTTCTAAGACCCCTGAAAGTCTATTACTCTTCTTCAAAGATCTCAAGATGGTTTTCAATTTTTTTGCTCATCCCCCCACCAGCCCTCAACCCCGCCCCCCCACCCTGCCAAAAATCTATGTCTGGAAGAGGAGAGGAAAGTGTTTTAAATTCAGTTTCTACTTTCTAGGTAGATGCCAGCTCGTCCAAGGTGATTTCTTCTGCTTCCTCTGGCTCCAGCATACCGGCCTTCCGTCTAATACTTTTTTTTAACAGCTTTATTTTTTCAATACATTTCACTCATTTAAAGTTTACATGTTTTTTAGTATATTCACAGGGTTGTGCAATCATCACCCAATCTAATTTTAGAATATTTTCATTCTTCCAAAAAGAAATCCCATGCCTGTTAGCAATCAATCACTTCCCATTCTCCCCTACCCCCAGCCCCTGAAAAATACTAATCTACTTTCTGTCTCTAGATTTACCTATTCTAGACATTTCATATAAATGAAGTCATACAATATGCAGTCTTGTGTGACTGGCTTCTTTCACTTAGTACAATGTTTTCAGGGTTCATCCATGTTGTAGCATCTACCAATACTTCATTCCTTTTTTTAATTTGATATACATATATATTATGAAATGATTACCACAATAAAGTTAGTTAACACATTCATCACTTCACATATTACCTTTGTGTATGTACATGTGTGTGTATGTGTGTATGTGTGTGCTGAGAACAATTAAGAGCTATTCTCTTGGCAAATTTCAAGTACACAATACAGTATCGTTAACTATGGTCATCATGCTGAACCTTAGAACCCCAGAACTTATTCCTCTTACAAGTAGAAGTTTGTACCTTTTTTCTTTTACATTAATATAATCATGTTTATTACAGTTGTCAGACTCCCATATGACATATCTAAAGCAGAACCTTGCAAACTGACTTTACTAGCACCCCCTCGCCCCTGGCAACCACCATTCTACTCTCTGTTTCCATGAATTCCACTTTTTTCAATTCCACATATAAATAAGATCATACAGTGCTTGTCTTTCTCTGTATGACTTATCTCATCTAGCATAATGCCTTCAAGGTTCATCCATGTTGTTGCAAATGGCAAGATTTCCTTCTTTTTTATGGTCAAATACTATTTTAGTGCGTGTGTGTATGAACTTTCATGTACAATTTTGAGAGCATTGCCATCTGAAAATTATTAAATCTCCCAATCCAAGAACATAAATTTTTTTCCATTTATTTAGATCTTTAATTGCTTTCAATAATTGTATAGTTTTTATTATATAAGACTTGTACTTCTTTTGTTAAATTTGTACCCAAGTATTTTAGTCTTTTAAATGCTACTGTAGATGGAATTGTTTTCTTAATTTCCTTTTTAGAATGTTCATTGCTACTGTATAAAAATATAATTAATATAGTATATTGATCTTGTATACTGCAACCTATCTAAACTTAATAATTAGTTCTAACCGTCTGCTAACGAATTCCTTAGGATTTTCTCTATAGAAAATCATGTCATCTGCAAACAGAGATAGTTTTACTTCTTCCTTTCCAATCCGGATGTGTTTTATGTCATTTTCTTGCCTAATTGTTCTGTCTAGAACCTCCAATACGTGGTTGAATAAAAATGGCAATAGAGATCCTTATCTTGTTCTTGATCATAGAGGGAAAATGTTCAGTTTTATGCCATTATGTATGATATTAACTGTGTGTTTTTCATAAAAGTCCTTTATCTGTTTGGGAAATTCTCTTCTATTTCTGTTTTTTTTGATGTTTTCGTGATGAAAGGATGTTGGAATTTATCAAATACCTTCTCTTCATCTATTGAAATGGTCATAAGGTTTTTGCCTTCTATTCTATTGAAATAGTATACGTCATTAATTGATTTTTGGATGTTAAGGCAATCTTGCATTGCTGGGATAAATCACACTTGGTAATGGTGTATAATCCTTTTTCTATGTTGCTAGATTATGTTTGCTACTATTTTGCTATTTTGTTGTGGATTTTATGTTTATATTCATAAAAGACATTGGTCTATAGTTTTCTTTACTTGTGATGTCTTTATCTGGCTTGGTATCAGGGTAATACTGGCCATGTAGAATGAATTGAGGAGTGTTTCCTTCCTTGTTTTTTTTTTTTTTTTGGAAGAGTTTGTGAAGGATTGGTATTAATTCTTCTTTAAATGTTCTGTAGAATTCACTAGTGACAAATGAAGATTTCTGGACTGTTATAGCTTCCTGATCAATTGACCCTTTTATCATTAGGAAATGTCCTCTTTATCTCTAGTAACTTTGTTTGTTGTTTAAAGTCTATCATATCTGATATTACTATAGTCATTCCAGCTCTTTTATGATTGTTGTTTGCATGATATACTTTTCCCATGCTCTTACTTTCAATTGTTTATATCTTTAAAACTAAAATGTGTATCCTGCAGATAGCATGCAGTTGGATCTTGCCTTTTGTTCAATCTGACAATCTCCGCCTTTTGATTGAATTGTTTAATCCATTCTCATTTAAGGTTATTATCAGTATGGTTGGATTTATATCTACCATTTTCGTTTTCAAAACATCTCATGTCCTTTCGTTCCTCTCTTCCTCCTTCACTGCCATTTTTCTAATAATTGGATATTTTCTATGAGTACTATTTTTATTTCTTCAGTGATTTTCAGTTATTTTTAAAATTAGCTTTCTTACTGATCAATTTAGAGTTTACCATATACATCTTTATCAGAATCTGCTTGAAATTTATACTGACTTAGTTCAAGGAAATATAGAAACTTTACTCTTATATATTTCTATCCCCTCTCCTTTTTTGTGCAATTCTTGTTATATACATTGCATCTATATATGTTGCAAATCTAACATTACCTTTTTATGCTTATTACTTTTTATAACCTTGTGTCTGCCACAGAAGGTAAGGAAAGAAAGGAGAGCAAGTATATATTTGCAGAGTTTGTTAACCTTCTTATTGTTATGTTATGTTAACCTTCTTATTTACCCTTTCTAGTTCTCTACATTTCTTCCTGTGGATTTGAACTACCATCTGGTGTCACTTCCTCACTCACAGCTTTCTTCTTGCTAACCTTGTGTCGTTATTGTCAGATATAGTATATTTGTATGTGCTATAGGCAAAACAATATAAGTATATACACATTGTTTTATGCAATTGCTTTTGAAATCAGGTAAGTGAAAAAAGGAAAAGAAAAATGCAATTATACTGCCCTTAGTAATTACCTTCTTTGTCTCTTGTTTGAGTTTTTGTTTTAAAGTCTATTTTGTCTGATATAAGTATTGCTACCTCAGCATTCTTTTCTTTTCATTTGCATGGAATATCTTTTTCTATTCCTTCACTTTCAGTCTGTGAGTGTCTTTAGGTCTGAAGTGTGTTTCTTGTATGCAGCATATAGATGAGTCTTGCTTTTTATCCAGTCAGCCACACTATGTCTTTTGACTGGAGCATTTAGTCCATTGATATTTAAAGTAGCTATTAATAAATATGTACTTATTGCTATTGTGTTACTTTTTTTCTGGGTGTTTTAGTAATTCTCCTCTGTTCCTTTCTTCTTTTGCTCTCTTACCTTGTGGTTTGATAGCTTTCTTTAGAATTATGATAGGGTTCCGCTCTCTTAATTTTTTGTGTATTTATTATAGGTTTCTGGTTTGTGATTACCATGAGGTTCATATATAATAACCTATATAAAGAGTAACCTAGAGAGATGTCATCAAGATGGCGCTGTGAGCAGATGTTGAACTTGCCTCCTCCCATGAACACAACCAGGTTACAACAATTTTGGGAAGAATCACCCTAGATTGAAAACTGAAAACTGGATAAAAAGAATCCCCACAACAAGGGACAGTCCTGATGAAGGCAGAAGAGGCAGAAATTCCTGCTAGAGAGGAAAAAAGCCACCTTTGGGAGCAGCAGAGCTTCTCAGCTGGCCAGGTGGGAACCACCCTAAGGCATGAGCCCTCCCTGGAGGAGTGAGGTCCGGAGCAGGGGCAATACTGCTATAACCATCCTTTGGACTCAGCCCAACTGAGATGGGGGTCTTACTGTCTGGCTTTGCTGGCTATTAACTGCAGAGAGGACACCCCCAGAAAAGCTATCGGCCAAAAGCCAAAAAGTTCTGGGTCTTAAAGGGCCCACGCACAAACTCACTCATTGCAGCAACCTAAAATCACCAGAGAGAAGGCTGACTGTCCTTTGGTGAAACAAGACTCACCTGGTGAGCTCTGGGGGCATCTTGGTGTGAGGAGGGTCCTCTCCAGTGACTGAGACATTGGTGGGGGCCATTGTTCTGAGCTGGTCCAGGCATGCTGAGACGGACACCAGTGGGGGCCACTGAGGTGCATCCCTTGGGCTGTTAGCCCAGGGGTCTGCCACACCCACTAGAGCACAGATTTAATCCAGTTCAGCCAGGGCAGGCAACCCACCCTAGGGACTGGCCCCACCTAACAGCAAGCCCTCAGGCTACTATTCAGCCTGCATTGACTGAGTGCCTTGATCCTCTACAGGCAGGCAAGGGTGTCTGCCTCTGTGGGGCAGGGCCTGTGTGAGGACCAGGTGAACTGTGGGGGGCATTGGGGGAGAGGAGGGGGACTCTGCAGTGTGGCACTGGGGTACGCTCCAGGGGGTTGAGAAGTGTGCATGGACCAGGACTGTGTTGACAGTGTATGTGGTCCAGTGGGGGGGTGAGGCTTATCAGCAGCAGCAGACTTGTGCTTCACAAATAGCCATAAAAAGGATCAGCCCCACCTTCCAAAGCCTGAAACAATTGAGTGTCCCCATGCCAAGGGCTAGCCCCCCTCAGCTGCACTCATAAGAGAACTGACAACAGCCTTGTTGGCTTCAGGCCTATCACAACTGTACACCCCTGAGCCTAGCAACCAGCTACACTGGGTACCAACCCAATTAAGAAGACAATTGCAATAAGAGTGTGCTGATAGACTTTGTAGCCAACAGTGCTGAGGCCCCCCAAACCAGATTTACAAACAGCTGGCCAGGGAAGGAAAGATCAGACTCCCTGGGTACCTGCAGTGGGAGCAACCCTGCCACAGCAGAAGAACACAAGTAGTCCACAAAGGGGCTGCTCCTGGTTCTTTTGGACTGGTGATGAGAGGGAAGCACACTGCTGGGCCTCATAAGGCATCTCACACATAAGGCCACTTCTCCAAGATCAGGAGACATAGCCGACTCACATAGCACAAAGAAAATAGCACAGAGAAAGAGGCATAATGAGGAGGCAAAGGAATACTTTCCAAGGAAGGGAACAGTACAAAAGCCCAGAAAAAGAACTAAGTGAAACAGAAACTAGCAACCTACTCGACAAAGAATTCAAACAAAATATAATGAGGATGCTCACAGATATGCAGAGAAGAATGGATGAACACAGTGAGCACATCAGCAAAGAAATGGAAGATATAAAAAGAAAACCAATCAGAAATGAAGAATCAATACTTGAAATGAGAAATTCACTAGAGGGACTCAACAGCAGAGTAGAGGAAGCAGAAGAACGGATCAGCGAGCTAGACGAGAGACTAGAGGAAATCACCCAAGCACAACAGAAAGGAGAAAAAAGAATTAGACAGAATGAGAACAGTGTAAGGGAACTCTGGGACAATATCAAGCATGCTAACATTCAGATTATAGGGGTCCCAGAAGGAGAAGAGAGAGACAAAGGGGCAGAAAATTTATTTGTCAAAATAATAGAGGAAAATTTTCCTAACCTGAGGAAGGAAACAGACATCCAAGTTCAGGAAGCACAGAGAGCTCCAAACAAGAGAAGCCCAAAGAGGCCCACACCAAGACATATTATAATAAAAATGTCTAAAATTAAAGACAAAGAGAGAATCCTAAAAGCAGCAAGAGAAAGGCCACAAGTGACATATAAAGGGAAGCCCATCAGGCTGTCAGTGGACTTCTCAGTCGAGACCCTATAGGCGAGAAGAGAATGGCACGACATATTTGAAGTGCTAAAAGGAAAAAATCTACAACCAAGAATACTCTATCCATCAAGGCTGTCATTCAGAATGGAAGGAGAGATAAAGAGCTTTCCAGACAAGCAAAAATTAAGGGAGTTTATCACCAAGAAACCAGTTCTACAAGAAATGCTGAAGGGACTTATTTAAGTGGGAAAGCAATGACCACAAATAGAGATAAAAAAAAATTATCAAAAAAACCCAAAACAACAACAACAGAAAAAAACAGGCAATAAAATCACTTGTGATGTAAAGGTATAGTAAAAGCAGCAGATCAACTACCTGTGATGATAATATGAAGGTTAAAAGACAAATGTACTAAAATCACCTATTTCAATGATAAGAGCGTAATGGATAGACACACACTAAACAAAAGACTATATATGATGTGAAAAACATATAATGTGGGAGGAGGGGAGTGAAAAAGTAGAGCTTTTAGAAAGAGGTCAAGCTAAAGAGTCTATCTACTCAATATGGACTGTTATATGCAAAGTATATTAAATAGGATCTTCATGGTAACCACAAACCAGAAACCTATAACAAGCAGGAAAAAAGTAAGACAAAAGAAATCAAACATATTACTAAAGATAGCTATCAAACCACAAGGGAAGAGAGCAAGAGAAAAAGAAAGGAACTGAGAAGAACTACCAAAACACCCCCCAAAAAAAGTGACAAAATGGCAATAAATACATATTTATCAACAGCTACTTTAAATGTCAATGGACTAAATATTCCAATCAAAAGCCATAGGGTGGCCAACTGGATAAAAAAACAAGATCCATGTATATGCTGCATACAAGAGACACACTTCAGACCTACAGACACTCACAAAGTGAAAGTGAAAGGATGGAAAAAGATATTCCATGCAAATGGCAAAGAAAATAAAGTGGGAGTAGCAATACTTATATCACAAAAAGATAGACTTTAAATCAAAAACTGTAATAAGAGACAAAGACGGGCACTACATAATGATAAAGGAAACAATCCAACAAGAAAATATAACACTTGTAAATATATATGCACCCAACATAGGAGCACCTAAATATATAAAGCAATTATTAACAGACATAAAAGGAGAAATAGACGGTAACACAATAATAGTAGCGGACTTTAACACTCCACTTAAACCAATGGATAGATCATCCAAACAGAAGATCAATAAGGGAACAGTAGCCTTAAAGGACACATTAGACCAGACGGACTTAGTAGATATATACAGAACATTCCATCCAAAAACCACAGAATACACTTTCTTTTCAAATGCCCATGGAACATTCTCCAGGATTGATCACATATTAAGCCACAAAACAAGTCTCAATAAATTTAAGAAGATCGAAATAATACCATGCATCTTTTCTGACCACAAAGGTACAAAACTGGAAATCAACTACAGAAAGAAAACCAGAAAAGCCACAAAAATGTGGAGATTGAACAAAATGCTACTGAACAATGATTGGGTCAATGAAGAAATCAAAGAAGAAATAAAAAAATTCCTGGAGACAGATGAAAATGAAAACACGACATGCCAAAATCAGTGGGATACAGCAAAAGCGGTTCTATGAGGGAAGTTTATAGCAATTCAGGCCTACCTCAACAAAGAAGAAAAATCCCAAATAGACAATCTAAAAGCGCACCTAAAGGTACTAGAAAAAGAACAACAAACAAAGCCCAAAATCAGCAGAAGGAAGGAAATAATAAAAATCAGAGCAGAAATAAACGAACTAGAGACTAAAAAAAAAATAGAAAAAATTAATGAAACCTCAAATAAATAAAATCAGAAACGAAAGAGGAGAGATTACAATGGACACCTCAGAAATACAAAAGACAATAAGAGAATACTATGAAAAGCTATACGCCAACAAATTGGATAATCTAGAAGAAATGGATAAATTCTTAGAAACATACAACCTTCCAAAACTGGACCAAGAAGATGTAGAAAATTTGAATAGACTGATCACCAGTAAGGAGATCGAAACAGCAATTAAAAACCTCCCAAAAAATAAAAGTCCAGGACCAGATGGCTTCCCTGGTGAATTCTACCAAACATTCAAAGAAGACTTAATGCCTATCCTTCTCAAACTCTTCCAAAAAATTGAAGAGGAGGGGAGGCTTCCTAACTCCTTCTACGAAGCAAACATTATCCTGATACCAAAACCAGACAAGGACAACAAAAAACAAAGAAAATTACAGGCCAATATCACTGATGAACATCAATGCAAAAATCCTCAACAAAATGCTAGCAAATCGAATACAACAATACATTAAAAAGATCATACATCATGATCAAGTGGGTTTCATTCCAGGGATGCAAGTATGATTTAACATCTGCAAATCTATCAATGTGATACACCACATTAACAAAACGAAGAATAAAAATCACATGATCATCTCAATAGATTCAGAGAAAACATTTGACAAGATACAGCATCCATTTATGATAAAAACTCTAAATAAAATGGCTATAGAAGGAAAATACCTCAACATAATAAAGGCCATATATGACAAACCCACAGCAAATATCATTCTCAGTGGAGAAAAACTGAAAGCTATCCCTCTAAGAACAGGAACCAGAAAAGGATGCCCACTGTCACCACTCTTATTTAACATAGCATTGGAAGTCCTAGCCAGAGCAATCAGGCAAGAAAAAGAAATAAAAGGGATCCACATTGGAAAAGAAGAAATGAAACTGTCACTCTTTGCAGACGACATCATTTTATATCTAGAGAGCCCTGAAGAGTCCACTAAAAAACTTTTAGAAATAATAAAGGAATACAGTCATGTTGCGGGATACAAAATCAATGTACAAAAATCCGTTGTGTTTCCATACACTAACAATGAAGTAGCAGAAAGAGAAATTAAGAATACAATCCCATTTACAATGCAACAAAAAGAATGAAATACCTAAGAATAAACTTAACCAAAGAGGTGAAAGATCTGTACACCGAAAACTATAAAACATTGTTGAAAGAAATTGAAGAAGACACAAAGAAATGGAAAGATATGCCGTGCTCTTGGATTGGAAGAATTAACATCGTTAAAATGTCCATTCTTCCTAAAGCAATCTGTAGATTCAACGCAATCCCTATCAAAGTTCCAACAACATTTTTTACAGAAATAGAACAAAAAAATCCTAGAATTTATATGGAACAACCAAAGACCCCGAATAGCCAAAGGATTCCTGAGAAAAAAGAACAAAGCTGGAGGTATCACACTCCCTGATCTCAAATTATACTACAAAGCCATAGTAACCAAAACAGCATGCTACTGGCACAAAAACAGACACACAGATCAATGGAACACAATTGAGAGCCCAGAAGTAAACCCACACATTTATGGACAGCTAATATTTGACAAGGGAGCCAAGAGCATACAATGGAGAAAGGAGAGTCTCTTCAATAAATGGTGTTGGGAAAACTGGACAGCCACATGCAAAGGAATGAAAGTAGACCATTCCCTTACACCATGCACAAAAATCAACTCAAAATGGATTAAAGACTTGAATGTCAGACCTGAAACCATGAGACTTCTAGAAGAAAACATAGGCAGTACGCTCTATGACATTGGTCTGAGCAGCATATTTTCAAGTCCCATGTCTGACCGGGCAAGGGAAACAAAAGAAAAAATGAACAAATGGGACTACATCAAACTAAAAAGCTTCTGCACAGCAAAGGAAACCATCAACAAAACGAAAAGACAACCTAACAATTGGGAGAAGATATTTGCAAACCATATATTAGATAAGGGGTTAATATCCAAAATATACAAAGAACTCATACAGCTCAACAACAAAAAAACCCAACAATCCAATTAGAAAATGGGCAAAAGATCTAAATAGAGATTTCTCCAAAGAAGATATACAGATGGCCAACAGGCATATGAAAAGATGCTCAATGTCATTAGCTATCAGGGAAATGCAAATCAAAACTACAATGAGGTATCACCTCACTCCAGTCAAAATGGCTATAATTAACAAGACAGGAAACAATAAATGTTGGAGAGGGTGTGGAGAGAAGGGAACACTTGTTCCCTGCTGGTGGCAGTGCAAACTGGTGCAGCCACTGTGGAAAGCAGTATGGAGTATCCTCAGAAAATTAAGGATAGATCTACCATATGATCCAGCTATTCCACTGCTGGGTATTTATCCAAAGAACTTGAAAACACAAAGGCATAAAGATACTTGCACCCCTATGTTCCTATATTAGAGTATATTAGTATAGTTCCTATATTAGAGTAACCTATATTAAGTTGATGGTGTCTTTACTTTGACCTCTTGCTAAAAGCTCTACACTTTTACTCCTCTCCTCTCACATTTTATGTTTTTAACATCAAATTTAACCTCTTTTTTGCGTGTGTGTATCTATTACCCTCTTATAATAGAAATAGATAATTTTAGTACTTTTGTATTTTGACCTTCATATTAGCTTCATAGATGGTTGATCTGCTACCTTGACTGTATATTTACCTTTACCAGTGATTTTATTATTTTTTTCAATAATGTCCTTATTCCTATTGGTGGTCTTTTCCTTTCTACTTAAACAAGTCCCTTTAGCATTTCTTGTAAGGCCAGTTTCTTGGTGATAAATTCCTTTACTTTTTGCTTCTCTGGGGAACTCTTTAGCTCCCCTTCCAGTCTGAATGATAACCTTGCTGAGTAGAGTATTCTTGACTGTAGGTTTTTTCCTTTCAGCACTTTAAATATATCATGTAACTCCCTTCTAGCCTGTAAGGTTTCTGCTGAGAAGTCAGCTCATAGCCTTATGGGGTTTCCTTTGTATGTCACTTGTTGCCTTTCTCTTGAGGGTTCTCTTTATCTTTAATTCTTGACATTTTAATTATAGTGTGCCTTGGTGTGTTCCTCTTTGGGTTCATCTTGTTTGGTGGTCTCTGTGCTTCCTTGTACCTAGTTGTCTGTTTCCTTCCTTAGGTTAGGAAAGTTTTCAGCTTTATTTCTTTAAATAGATTCTCTTCCCCTTTGTCTCTCTCTTTTCCTTCTGGGACACATATAATATGGATGTCAGTGCACTTGTCCCAGAAGCCTCTTAGACTGTCCTCATTCTTTTTAATTCATTTTCCTTTTTTCCGTTCAGCTTGGGTGATTTCTTGTACTCTTTTGTCCAGCTCACTGATCTGTTCTGTATCATCTTCTCTGCTATTGAGTCCCTCGAGTGAATTTTTCATTTCATTATTGTATTTTTCAGTTCTGATTGGCTCTTTTTTATATTTTCCAATTCTTTGTTGAAGTTCTCACTGAGTTCATTCATTCTTCTCCCAAGACCAGTGAGCGTCCTTATGAGTTTTTGTTTGAATTCTTTGTCAGGTAGATTGTTTCTGTTTCATTTAGTTCTTTTCCTAGGGTTTTGTCCTATTCCCTTATTTGGAACATATTCCTTTGTCTCCTCATTTTGTCTCTTTCTCTGTGCTTATATCTATGCATTAGGTAAATCAGCTACATCTCTCGATCTTGGAGAGGTGGGCTTATGTAAGAGATACTTTATGAGGCCCAGCAGTGTGCTTCCCTCTCGCCACCAATTCCAAATGTTCCAGGGTGTCTCCCGTGTGGGCTACATGTGTCCTTCTGTTGTGGCAGGGTTGCTCTTGCTGCAGCTGCCCAGGGAGGTTAGGCTATTCCCCTGGATGACTGGTTATAATACTCAGCTACCTCTAGCTTTATGGTCCATTCAGTCACTTAATGGGTGTGGGGAGCCCCAGCACAGTTGGCTGCAAGGTCTAATATCACTTTCCTGCTGTAGTTTTGCTGTTAAGTGAGTAGACCCTCAACATGGCTGGTTGCTAGGCTCAGAGGCTCACAATTGTTGTAGACCTCTGGCCTGCAAAGCTGTTGTCAGTAGTGCAGCTGGGCAAGTCCAGCCCCAGGAGTGGCAGCACACAATTGCTTCAGGTGTGAAAGGTGGGGCAGATCCCCTATGTGGCTTTTGAGAAGCACAAGTCTGTTGCAGCTGACAAACCCCACTGCCTGCAGGCCTACACACCCTGTCAAGGTAGTCCTGCCCCATGTGTGTGCCCTGCCCCACTGAAGTGGACCCATTCACTCCACTGCAGAGGCCCAACATACTCTACCAATGCAGGCCCTCCCCTCACACATGCCTTGCCCTGCAGGGGCAGACCCACTCACCAGGCTGCAGAGGTCCCTCACACCCTGCCTATGTGGGTCACAAGTTGCCTGAGGGCTTGCTTTTTGGTGGGGCCAGTCCTTAGGGTGGGCTGTCTACCCTGGCTGAGCTGGATTAAATTAGTGCTCTAGTGGGTGGGGAAGACCCCTGGGCTAACAGGCGAGTGGAAGAACTCCACTGGCATCTGCCAGAGGCTGTGTCAGCATGCCTATACTAGTCACAATAATGGCTGCCACCAATGTCTCCATCTCTGGGGAGGTGTTCCCAGCCTAAAGAAGTCTTATCTCTTGCCGAGATGTGCCTAGAGCCTATCAAGTGAGTCTCTGTTCACCAAAGGACTGTATATGTTTCTTTCTGGTGATTTTAGGTTGCTTTGAAAATGGGTGAAATTGTGCATGGGCCCTTTAAGAGCAGGCTTTTTCTTTCCCTTATGTTTGATAGCTTCTCCGGGGTTATTCCCTGTTGTTGTCAACAGTCAGTGAAGCCAGATATTATGACACTCGTCTCAGTTGTGCTGATTCCAAAAGCTGCTTATAGTGGCAAACTTCTACCACTCAGATCCCCTGCTCCTCCAGGGAACACCTCGTACCTTAAGACTGCTCCCAGCCGTGAAGTGCCATGGTTAGAATGTGGCTTTTTTCTCTCCAGAAAGGAATTTCTGCCTCTTCCATCTCTGTCAGCACTGTCCCTTGTTGTGTGGGTTCTTTTTATCCAGCTTTAAGTTCTCTCTCAGGGGTAATTGTTCCAAGAGCAGTTGTAAATTTGTTGTGTCCATGGGAGGAGGTGAGTTCAGAATCCACCTACGCTGCCATCTTCCCTACTATTAGTCAACTTTTCCTTTCAATTATTATATTTTTCAATTCCAGAATTTCCATTTATTTCTTTTCTAGAATTTTGATTTCCTTTATTGATCTTCTCTACTTGATGAGACATTGTCATCACATCTTTCTTTAATTCTTCATGTATGATTTCCTTTGGCTTTTTGAACATATTTAAAATAGTTGCTTTAAAGTCTGTATCTGTTAAGTAGTATCTTGGCCCTTCAAAGACAGTTTCTATTACCTGCTTTTTTTGCGTATGGGTCACACTTTCCTGTTTGCTTGTTTGCACATGTTGTAATTTTCTGTTGAAAACTGGAAAGTTTAGATAAATATTGTAGCAACTCTGACTATTGATTCCCCAGGTTTTCTTGTTTTTTTATTGGTCATTTATTTGCTTAGTGATGTTTGAATAGATTCTGTCAAGTCTATTTCCCCCTTAGTGTATCGCCACTGATGTCCCTTGTCAGATTTTTATTCCATTTTTATCTTTTTGGCTGGCTACCTATAGGTCACCCCCAGGTAGACATAAGCCACTTGTTGGTAAAAGGTTGTGCTTAAGTCTTCTTAGTGAGTTAGATTTTTACCTTTCACCTTCAATGTACGTGTGGTTTGGTGGCTACTATCACAGTTGAGGGAGTTTATATTTTTTGCCCCACATTCAGCCAAGCACTAATAGCTTGGAGATTCCCTCTTTGATCACTCCTGAGTGGGTGTAGCCTAGTGCATGTGCACAGACTTCCCAATCCATAGAGATGACTGAGCCCCCAGGTGAGCTCTTCTTGGCTGTCTCTTTCCCTGTTTCTTTCTATTAAAGTACTGCTACTTCTGCCATTTTTCCTGTATCATGGAACTACCAGTTTCCTCTTAATTCCTCTCTACCAAGGTTAGACATGGAGTTCACCACTCCCTGTTTCAAATAAATTCAGTTCCCTCAGGCAAAGCTGTGGACCTCTTTGTCCTATCATCTGCCTTTCTCCTGGAAAGAACCCCTGTGCCACTGCACCAGAACTGGAGGCAGAACCACTTTTCCCAGAGCGACACCCCCAAGCACTATGAGTGGGCATGGGGAGAAAGGGGCTGGGAAACCCCAGGTCATCTCTGCTCCTAGTGTTGAACCTCCACCTGTGAGCAACCTATGGCTCAGCTGATCAGGCCTCAGTATCCTCTGCCTGCCACCTGTAGTAGAGCTTCTGCCCTACACATGGGGGCTGTGTGGAAGAAGGGGTACCAGTCCTCTCTATCACACCTGCCTGGAATGGAGCTTCCACAACATGAGGAATGCCAGCAGCCTGGCCCTCCCAGGGTGAAAATGTAGCTGGGAGAAAAAGGAGCTCTGGGGTACCCCAGGCAAAGCTGCCAGAATTTAAGATCCAGATGCCATAGACACTCTGCATTCTCACCGACACTTGTAGATTTTCTTGAATGAATGTTTAGCACAATTTCCAGAGACTTTAAATGATTGTTTTTTATAATTTTCACCAGTTAAGTGGTTGTTTTACTGCAGAGACTGTCCACCGAGCTCTTTACTGTGTCATTCCAGAAGTCCCCATATTCTTTTACAGAGCCAACCTCCTTCCTGCCTTGAGGTCTCTCTCATGCTGTTTCCTCTGACTGAAAACAACATCACTGACCATTCCTAACTTGAACTCCTGGCCATCCTTCAGGTCTCTGTTTAAAAGTTAATTCCTCAGGGAGCCAGCCCTGATGGCTTGGCAGTTAAAGTTCAGTGCACTCCACTTCGGGAGCCCAGGTTCACTTCCTGGGCATGGAACCACACACTCATCTGTCAGTAGCTATGCTATGATGGTGGCTCACATAGAAGAACCAGAAGAACCTGCAACTATATACAACTATATACTGGGGCTTTGTGGGGGAAAAGAAGAAAAAAGGAGGAAGATTGACAATAGATGTTAGCTTAGGGCAAATCTTCCCCTGGGGGAAAAAAAAGTTAATTCCTTAAGGACACCCTTCCTAAAGCAAATTTCCATTCCACCCCAGTCTGGATGAAGTCATCTTGTTGTAAACCCTCACAGCATCCTAAACTTTCTTTCATAGTACATATTGTAACTTAGTTGTAGCAGGATATTAAAGGGGACTTTTCCTGCCTCTCATAATTGTAGCTAAAGCTCCAATGCTGAGAACAAGAGGCGTGAAGTACCCTTACATTCTTCATGAGACCACCAAGCACAGTCCATAGGATTTACTAGTAGCAGTACCAGCCCTGCTGTGACCACCCAAAATCAAGCCCACAGAAAAGATTATTAGTAATTTGAAAGAGGAGTTGTTAGAAGTTATAGGGAGTTTGGGGAAAGTTATACTCCTCCCCAGAGCCAAATGGCAGGTTAAGAGAATCGTTTGCGGAGGTTGGGGAGAGCTATGAAAATGGAATACAGGGTTCAGGCAGCAGACTCTATCCCCTTCCCTTGGCTGTCTAAGCAGAGAAATGGAGAACTGGAAGGAGAATGGGGCAGAGAGCAGGGCAGCAGCAGGGCGTCTGGCCCTCCCACCAGCACCATGACAAGAACATGTGTGTTTTCCATGGGTAGAGCAAACACTGCAAAACGTAGCCTGGCTTGAAGCTCCTGGATGTACCCTGCCCAAGACAGTGAGTGGCCTTACAGGTTAGGGGGCCGTAGCAACAGGCAGCTATCAGGTGCATCATTGGAGGTAGGGGCAGGAGCTGAAGGGGAGTTGCCACAGTGACAATCAGCAGTCGAGAGAGGACCACACATGATACTGGATGATAAAAAAATTTTACCCCTTTTCTCTAGTTCTTCCCACCCACCCTCCCCCCACCCCCAGTACCCTCCCAATCCCGCACAACACTTAGGGGGCCCAAAGCTACAGACTGACTCAGGGAAAAGGAACGAAAGAGCAGACCATGCCCCCTCCCCAGTGCATGTCCTACCAGAGGTCAAGCCAGGCGGGGGGAATGAAGCAAATGGTGAGTCAGACAAGAGAGTGGACTTCTAAATTAGCCTGGACTGGAAAGTTTCATACCTTAAAGTGGCTGAAAAGTTATGGACCCCCTCTAAAAGTCATGAAGGAGTGAGAAAGGGAGAATTAACAAGTGTAGAGGAAGGCACTAACTAGAGAAAAACAAAACTGTTTCATGCTTTCATCCCACCAAATTCAGGCAGTTTAATTAACTGATGAGATAACTTTTATTTGGTGTTATAAATTTATCAGTGTTTGTTTGGTTAATGTTCACATCTCCCACTCAACTACAAGCTTCATGGGACAGAGGTCACTTCCCAGCAGCAGCTCAGCACTGATACATGGTGCACTTCACATCAATATTTGTTAAATTAATAGATGAAAGTTTACAGAAGTTAACTCTCCTGAATTTTCATTTAGAAATTCTCAATAGTTCAGAATAACAATCAAAAATGTGCTTTGTTGCATCCACAGGTGAAAGATACCCTAATTATCAGGTTAATCAATAAAAAAATTAGACTTTGAGGCATGAAAAGAAATTTGGGGGAAAAAAAAGGAGAGAGAACCTTCTGCCCAAGGATAGTTTTCCTCTGGAAATGCTACTACTGCAAATTTGATATTCCCTGGAAGGAGAGGACTGTGGAGAAATAGCATAGGATGAGTCTGATGGAAAAAAAGCCTCCCATAAGTAATTGTTAATTGTTCCAGAAAAAAAGGCAGATGGGATGGGAGGCAGAGGGAGTTACTTTTTCCTGCACTTTCCTCTTTTCCTTATAATGTCCCTCAAAGTGATATTTCATCCCAGAGTGATCGAAGTCCCTGAAATTTCAAGAACAGGCAGGCCTTCTTTTACAAGAAACAGTAAAAAATTTTGAGCAGCTAAGCATGTTACTAGGGAATTAATAATAAATCTGTACAGATTGATATTCCCCTGAGATAAAAGGAAAGAGAAAATATTAAAAAACCGATGCTTCTGGCAAATGAAAAACTAATGGAGTGTATATATCTCCAGGGAGGAGGGATGCAGTGCGTGCTCTCACTCCCAAGACTGAAGGCTGCCTTTCGGGCTAATGAGCAGGGTGCTGGCCTCATCATGCAATGCTGTGAGAGTGATAGCAGTGACCCAACCAAGCAGCACGGTGCCGAGGAAAGGGCCCAACCGGCTTAAGTCAGAATGCCAGTTCTACTGCTGATTAGCCGTGTGACCTCAAACAAGTAACTTAATGGTCTTGAGCCTCAGTCTTTACAACAGAAATGGGGATAATATCTACTTCATCGTGTAAGGCAAATTAAACAGGAGCGTATGCTCATTGGCTAGGATCTAGTCAGGACTCGGTAAGCTTTTCACTCTTTTCCCATAATATGGTACATTTTTCTAGTTAAGTTTATTTTTACCCAAAAGAGCCTCTTCACTCCACATAAACTACCTGCTAACTCACATACTACTC